>NC_060122.1:380030592-380333622 GCF_021461395.2 Schistocerca americana | reverse complement strand
CGTTCGCGGGCAGCAGTACTGCGTAAAGACATACTGCAGTCTCACATCATCACGATCCTTCAGTCGCCAAATTTCGACATCATCCGTCACAGGTCTTCTCACTTACAAACGTGATTCCAATGCATTTTCTGAAAAAAAAAGAAAAAAACAGCATACCTGAACAATTGTTGCACATAGCACAACGCACCACAACTACTCGTGTTTGTCACTACACATTTGCAAATCACAGTAATATTTTGCGGGTCTTCCAAAACAAAAATGTTAGCACTCACAATCAAGGTTTTTCTGCACTCGCGGGAGTTTCTGCAATTGCCAGTTTCGCTTAATATTACAGTAGAATGAAAGTATTTTAATATTTTACATAAAATTAAACTGAAACTAATAAGTACTAGTAAGTTTTAACAGTGTTGTATTCATGCTTCATTACATTATTTTCATTACAGATATTATTTCTCTGAAGGTTACAAGTAGAGATGTGGTTGAAACACTGTCGAATTTTTCCGCGTGTCTCACTAATGAATGACTGCTCCGTTGGCGCTCTAGCCTTGTACCCAGCCTTATGTAGACTACCGACAATTCCTAATGGCTTCACGTGAAATATTAATCCCAGGAGCTCAAGAAAGCTCTTGTGATACCTCGCGAGAACTAGTCCGGAGGATTACCGATTTCTTTCGTGATGTACCGGCATCTCTTGGTGGAAGAGTCCTTGGGTCTTCCAGCATGAGGCTTACCGTCGACAAAACCTTCCTCTGCAACCTGACTTCGTTAAACATTTTTATAATACGCTATACAGTAGCTTGCATAAATGTAGTTGAATTCTGATGTCACTCCAGCTAAAACGTTGAAACAATTTATCAAAAATTTTTCAGGCTACCAACAGCATCGATGAAAGAGTACTCGGAGAAATGCATGATACACACTGTGCTGTCTTACAATATACCTTTTAGAGTGCCTGAGCAATTGTGCCGTGCACCTAGTGCATTTACAAATTTTCATGTTTTCAACGTGAATTTTGCTTCGTTACGACAGTATTACGGCGTTAAATATCAATTTCCTTACGTTTTCAAGTCAGAACTGGCATATACTTTCCTAGATAAATAGCATGTATGCTATGTGAAGTTTTCACAGTAGATATTTTTCCACAGTGCAGATGGTTCATGATTGAAACCGGTAATGAATAAATATATTGTAAGACACCTCCAGTGTGTATTATGCATTTATCCAAGTAAGACAACTTAATTATTACAATTTCCTGAGTTTTACAACCCGTTATCTTGCGTATTCAAGTCAAGTTGCAACTGAATTTCACCATGCATGGAAGTTCAACAAATATGGCCATCATCTTATATCAGTTGTTAACTGTAGAAAACTTCACAAGCCAAGTTCGTTAAAAATGCATTTTCTTGGATCACCGGTTTCGACAGAGCTATGCTGTCACCATTGGATCTTACGCTTTTGAATTTTGACAACATATTATCCATTAATATTTACAAGTGGCTTCACACTGCATATGTACATCCCACCAGCATGAAGATCACGGCACATCGGCATGTCAAATGTAAACTAATACGTACAAACATAAACGTAACTCTGCTGATTGTAAGCGTTAGCGTTCACAACCATCTGGCAACTGACAGAAGTGGCGCAAACACAACGACCTCCAAGTACGTACATCAGGTGGCACCTACTTAACCTCTGACATGGGTGACCCAGTTGGGGTTATGTGGATAAGAGTGAATACCAATACTGTTAAAATAAGAGTAATGGAATGTAGTCGAATTAACTCAGATGACATTGAGGGGAATTAAATTAGGGGATAATATACTGAAAACAGTAGGTGAGTTTTACTGTTTCGATAACAAATTAACTGGCGATGTCCGAAGCAGTTAATGTGTGTATATGTGTGGGGGGTGGGTGGGGGTGGGGGGTATTGTGAAGTTATCAGTAACGATAACATAAACAAAAAAAAATGGTTCAAATGGCCCTGAGCACTATGGGATTTAACATCTGAGGTCATCAGACCCCTAGAACTTGGAACTACTTAAACCTAACTAACCTAAGAACATCACGCACATCCATGCCCGAGGCAGGATTCGAACCTGCGACCGTAGCGGTCGCGCAGTTCCAGACTGAAGCGCCTAGAACCGCTCGGCCACTAAGGCCGGCGATAACATAAACCTAAGGAATTATTGTATACTTTGTTTTCAGATGCTTTTACTTGTTCTGAAGCTGCATCAAATAGAATAGCCCGCAACCGTCGTGAAACTAACGAAATAGTTGGGTTCCGCAAGGACAAGATAGAGAACATAGTCAGTTACACCAGCGGCAAAAGAAAACCATACATAGAATCACGAATTTAAAGGACAAACGTAGTGTATGTGAACGTTTCTACGTATGGCAAACGAGTAAGCGTTTCTCCACCGCGAGAGCAAACAAACATAAGAGAGAATCGTAAATACTCATTTAGTGCACATCTGCTTAGTTACATTCACATCAGTAGCATGGATGAATCCTCGAAGATACTGCGTAGGTAGGATTACCATATTTGTCTGGGTCCAACATAGGACATGTTATCACATGTTTTGGGTCAAACTAGAGTTGCCGTATCTAGTTGGGACCTCGTCGGGACACTCTGAGATGGCGGTGTAGAATTGAAAACTCGTTGCGAAAGAAGTAGTTGGTACACCATATTTTCCAAAAGATTTCAACTTTTTCAGCACATGCATGTCAGCTTGTAGTTAAACTGGCACTGTAAGATTGAGCTCACAGTCCCTGTCAGTAGTCGATTTCTTTCATCAGTCCACTGGGCCGACATCAGCGAAAATACTATTTCTCGTTAATGGTTGTATACAATGGAGGCTGAGCACCAGTTCCTAAAATAGGTCTATGTGAATGACTTTGAACTTTTATGAACAAATTTCTCATTTCCCTTTCTCTTCGCACCAGCAATATTTCGGTTAGTATTATCAGTAGTAGAACAAACCGGCTTTTCCCGAGTTTTTATTTTGTCACATTCTGCAAAAGACACTGAGTCGACATCTGAGTAGATTCACCTGACACTTCATGGAAATTTAAAAGTTCAACTTGAATTCCCTCCTCCACATTGCAGTATCTCACAACGATCCGAACAAATTTGATTTCACTTCTGTTTGATCTATCCCTCCTACCGTTACCTGATTGTTTTCCAAAGACCGCAACACATCAAATATAAATGGCAAAATGACGTTAACAATAATTGCCTCTATTTCGACGTTAGCCGATCATGGGACGGATGGCAACCCTACTAGTGCCCGACTTTTCAGTCAGAGCCGTTTAAGCACGTGCAAATTCTCTTTTTTCGTATTCCGATACTTCTTCCGCTGTTTTTTTTATGTACTCAAGCGATTGTGATGCAATAAATTAGTATAAAATACTAAGATCGCATATTTCCAATTCGCAATGCATCAACTTTCAAACGAGATTGTTGTACGTGCTATTATATTCGTATTACGTTTTTGTTAGTACTTTGTATCATATCTTTGCAGATGGCAGATACGCCGATACTGCTACGCCATAATAAAGCGAAAAGCGTAATGAGTGGTTGCAGCGCAGAGTATGCAGGCGACCGGTGGAGCGAGGGTCCGCGCGGCGGCTGTTGGCTGTTGCTGGAGTGGTGTGGTGTGGTGTGGTGTGGTGGTCTGTGGCGTAGCGTGGTCGCGACCTGCGGCAAGGTGGCCGCGCTGGCCCGGGCCGGGTCGGGCCGGGCCGGCTCAAGTTTGGCACGCCTTTGGTGTATATCGCCGGAGCAGCAGGAGGCGGCGGAGGTGGGGGAGGAGGCATCGTGCGGAGGTACTTCCGCAGGTGGTGGCGGCCGCTGCGCCGTTGCCACGTCTCCTTCTTGCCGAACCCTGCCTGCTCTTCCTTCCGCGGGAGCCGTGGCTCGGCAACCACCATTCACGTCGTCTCACGCGGCAGAAACATTTCCTCTCCTGTAGCTGAAGCTATAAACACTCTCCACATTTTTGTGTTCACGGCCGACTTAATCCTAACAATACCAACGCATTTTCAACAGTGTGTATTGCCAAGGAGGGGTACTTCATGCCAACCCGTTAAAAAAAAGTTAACTGTTGTTGACTTACATCAACAACATACACTACTGCCCATTAAAATTGCTACACCACGAAGATGACGTACTACAGACGCGAAATTTAACCGACAGGAAGAAGATGCTGTGATATGTAAATGATTAGCTTTTCAGAGCATTCACACAAGGTTGGCGCCGGTGACGACACCTACAACGTGCTGACATGAGGAAAGTTTCCAACCGATTTCTCATACACAAACAGCAGTTGACCGGCGTTGCCTGGTGAAATGTTGTTGTGATGCCTCGTGTAAGGAGGAGAAATGCGTACCATCACGTTTCCGACTTTGATAAAGGTCGGATTGTAGCCTATCGCGATTGTGGTTTATCGTATCGCGACATTGCTGTTCGCGTTGGTCGCGATCCAATGACTGTTAGCAGAACATGGAATCGGTGGGTTCAGGAGTGTAATAAGGAACGCCGTGCTGGGTCCCACCGGCCTCGTATCTCTAGCAGTCGAGATGACATGCATCTTATCCGCATCGCTGCAACGGATCGTGCAGCCACGTCTCGATCCCTGAGTCAACAGATGGGGGCGTATGCAAGACAACAACCATCTGCACGAACAGTTCCACGACGTTTGCAGCAGCATGGACTATCAGCTCGGAGAGCATGTCTGCGGTTGCCCTTGACGCTGCATCACAGACAGGAGCGCCTGCGATGGTGTACTTAACGACGAACCTGGGTGCACGAATGGCAAAACGTCATTTTTTCGGATGAATCCAGGTTCTGTTTACAGCAGCATTATGGTACCACCCGTGTTTGACGACATCGCGGTGACCGCACATTAGAAGCGTGTTTTCGTCATCGCCATACTGGCCTATCGCCCGACATGATGGTATGGGGTGCCATTGGTTACACGTCTCGGTCGCCTCTTGTTCGATTGACGGCACTTTGAACAGTGGACGTTATATTTCAGATGTGTTACGACCCGTGGCTCTACCCTTCATTCGATCCCTGCGGAAGCCTACATTTCAGCAGGATAATGCACGATCGCATGTTGCAGGTCCTGTACGGTCCTTTCTGGATACAGAAAATGTTCGACTGCTGCCCTGGCCAGCACATTCACCAGATCTCCCACCAACTGAAAACGTCTGGTCAATGGTAGCCGAGTAACTGGCTCGTCACAATACGCCAGTCACTACTCTTGATGAACTGTGGTACCGTGTTGAAGCTGCATGGGCAGCTATACCTGTACACGCCATCCAAGCTCTGTTAGACTCAATGCTCAGGCGTATCAAGACCGTTTTTACGGCCAGAGGTGGTTGTTCTGCACACTGATTTCTCAGGACCTATGCACCCAAATTGCGTGAAAATGTAATTACATGTCAGTTCTAGTATAATATATTTGTCCAATGAATACCCGTTTATCATCTGCATTTCTCCTTGGTGTAGCAATTTTAATGGCCAGTAGTGTACTTTTTAAAGACGGTTCACAGCCTCAGCAATACCAACGCACTGTCAATAACGAGTACTACCTAGGGGGATGGGAGATAACTTTATTATCACCACAAAAAATGTAAATTCCGTTACTTGTTGTTGACTTTTGCTTACAACATACTTCTTAAGAGATGTTTATGACTAACTAAGGTCCTCAGCATGAATGAGTTAGCGTGGGAACAATGTGTCAGCGCTTGTACAGACGGAGCTGCTCGTATGGCGGGCCGAGTGAAAGGATTCGTGGGTCAAGTATGGAAAGTAAATCTTAACTTAGGAACTGATCATATTCTCTACAGTAAACTGAAATTGATAATTTCTTAATAAATCCATGAGTCTATTCCTGTCTTTTTGTAATAATAATAATAATAATTATTATTATTATAGCCGAAATCCATGAAGCCATCAAATCACTTAAAAACAAGCTAAATGAAACATCTACAACTGCTTTTTGAGAAAATTTGTAAAACTGAGAAGACTCCAGAAGAGTGGAAAATAGGGTTAATCCACTCGCTACATAAAGAGAGAGAGACAAACAAAATGTCGACAGTTACAGAATATCGTCACTTCTGCCAGTACTATAAAAAATATTATCAAACATTCTCCTGGACAGAGTTGCAGAAGATTTAGACAAACAATTGGGGGAATATCAGAGAGGTTTTCGAAAGAAAAGATCCTACACTGAACATATTTTTAAATTAAAATCAATAATTCGCCGTAGATTGTTAACCATCACACCTATAACGGCATCATTTGTTGATTTAAAAAAAAATAATTTATTCGGTAGACACAGAAACACTAAATAAACTCATTAGAGAATTTGCTCTTAAAGCAAAATCAGCAAACATAATTCATGAAACTCTAACAAAGACGGTATGTAAATTTAAATTTGTCGGAGAACTATTTCAGCCTTTTCAAAAAAAGAACTGCTGTTAGACAAGGAGACGGTTAATCATCTTTACTGTTTGAATTCGTTCTCGAAAAAAAAAAAAAAATTAAGGGTCTTGAATTTTGAGCTAAAAGATCACTAAATTGAACAAATAATTCTAGGAGGAAAAACGAATGGAATGAAGGTAAACTGTCTAGCTTTTGCAGACGCTTTCGCAATTCGTTCCGAAAATCTGAAAGACACAGTTAATCAGATAAATCTTCTGGGAGAAATAGCAAATAGAACTGGTCTCAAAATTTCAGGTGAAAAAGCAAAATTCATCACAAATATAAAAAAAATGTAAACTTCATAGAAACACAAATAGGTAAACTAGAGTGAGCAAGTAAATCAAGTAAATGTTGGAGGAAATATACAACAGAATGGACTAGAAAAATTTGTTCTTGATGTAAGAGTTAACAAAATGGAGAAAGCATATGGTTTGACAAAGAATATTTACAACAAGAGATGCATGTCTAGAAAAAAACCCTAAAACAAAACACCAGAATGTTTATATGAATGTAAAGGCGTAACAATGAACTATAAGCTGGAGAGAATAAAGGTACTTTAATGACGGATTGTTAGAAAAATAATGCTTGCAGTACAAACTACACATAGCTGGCAAACGAGAAGTAATGAGGAGGTAAAGAGAAGTAATGGCTACCAGAAGATTAATCTATTTTGGACATCTATACCGAATAAATGAGAATAGGCTCACAAAACAAACATTCCTGTACTTCTGGAAGATGAAATAGACATGGATAAGGAAAGAACTGGAAAGATAAATCATCAAAGAATCGGAAATAACGGACAGAAACCTTTTTCAGAATAAAATACTAAATTTAGAAGACTTTCAATGCAGAAGAAATAAGAAATGGAGGACAACGTAGACAGAAGAAAGTGAAAAACTACGTGGGGAGAAGATGGTCGACAACTGGAGAAATAGAAAACAGCATGGAAGGAAGAGGCATTGAAGTTGTTACGCGATCCTAGTTGCTCAATATGAAAATTAAAAAAATCTGATTACATAAAGACATAATAATTCGTAATTATAATGAGATTCACACGTCTGGACGGGACAGACATTTTGGGGTGCCCGTGTTGACTCTACGACAGTCTGGATGTGCAGCCGGTAACAAAGTTTGCGGAACGCTAGTCTAGAACCTGAGAGACCTGTCCGAGTTTAAATTGTTCTAATTCCACTGTGAATTTGTGGGCCAAAAGCAAACAAACTGACGCAGCGAATATGAAAGAAGTCGCATTCAACATAGTCAGACGAACGAATGCAGCCAGTGTGGTAACGCCGACACTAGAGTCCACCGTATAGAGTGCCGCTACGTGCGTAAAGTATGGGAGTTATGCCGATTGATGGTGGGGCTTATAAACCAAACTGCACCTTCCAGTGTGACACCAACGTGGATTCTCTTTCCTGACTTTAAACTGCACCCAAGAACGAAGAGCAACGCCGTGGCTTGGTTACTGGGACACACTGGACACACTGCCTACGCTATTTTTGAGTTACAACAGAGTGACGCCGTGCAGTACATGGCCTACCTGTGGGAAAGTCATCAACGACTGAACCGTTCACCGAAGTACAGCAGTCGGCCGGAGTGGCCGAGCGGTTCTAGGCGCTTCAGTCTGGAACCGCGCGATCGCTACGGTCGCAGGTTCGAATCCTGCCTCGGAAATGGATGTGTGTGATGTCCTTAGGTTAGTTAGGTTTAAGTAGTTCTAAGTTCTAGGGGAGTGATGACCTAAGATGTTAAGTCCCATAGTGCTCAGAGCCATTTGAACCATTTTTTGTTAAGTCCCATAGTGTTCGGAGCCATTTGAACCATTTTTTTTAAAGTACAGCGAACATTTTACAAACAGTTTATCAGTTGTGTTACGGTATAGTTATCGGAGGATCTTTCAGATACAGTGATGTCTTTGCTAGAAATATCCATTTGGTTACCATTTTCATTAGAGTTTTCCATTTTCTTTTACTTTATTACATGATACACTTATTTCAATTAGTTTAAATTTCACAACTCATACATATTTCTTTTAGGATTGTTACCAAAAGCACTCTGTGAATAAGCCGCGCGGGATTAGCCGAGCGGTCTCAGGCGCTGCAGTCATGGACTGCGCGGCTGGTCCCTGCGGAGGTTCGAGTCCTCCCTCGGGCATGGGTGTGTGTGTTTGTCCTTAGGATAATTTAGGTTAAGTAGTGTGTTAGCTTAGGGACTGATGACCTTAGCAGTTAAGTCCCACAAGATTTCACACACATTTGAACATTTCACTCTCTGAATAACCTGTCACATATTTCAATTGTTTTTGTTATCATTCCGTTTTCTTTAAATGATTCCGATTCTGTATAATATTCAGCTGTTAAGCACAGTTACATTTCTCTTCGTGTATTGTTGTAAAGATGTTATATTGTAATGATGTAATGTTAATAAATAAATAAATAAATAACCAAAAAAAGCGCGTCATTCGGGTGCATAATTTCTGGAAGTCGGGATTGCGCTCGCGCTAACCTGACGGGAAAAAAAAGAACTTTTCACGCTAGAATATACTAGATTTCTTATGTAGGAAGACCAGCGAACTGCTAGTGTCAATAACGATATTCGATGATTTTTGCCTAAGCGGGCGCAGAATGGCAGGCAGCAGTTCGGCACGCACAAGGACTCCTGCACGCGGGCACCTACGCGGCGTGCGTGCGGCCGAGGCTGGTATGCGCCGCGGGCGGCGGCGGCCGCTCGTCACGTACAGCAGGGCTTACGACACCTGGCGAAACGCGCGCGCGGCCCGCTCTGAAGCCTGGCACGGCGCGACACACGCTACCGTACGCTCCGAGATCGGGCGGCGGCGGGGCATTCCAATGTTAATGTCGCAGTACGGACCTTCCGTGCGGCCAATGAGACTCCTGACCAGGGACTATTACACTATCTGATCAAAAGTATGTGGACACACCTACGTGAGTCACAACTGACACTAGATGTCATCAGTATGAAACGAGGCGTGGAGTATTCTGTTGTTACCGGAATAATCACAGAGAACGATACAGACATCCAGAAGATAGACGGCTGATGCGTCGTTTGTCCCGGGAGCTACGCCGCCGAGCTGAAGAATGGCGGCAAGACCTCTGGGAAACGAAGATGGACGAAATTTTCTTCCAGGCTACGGATGAGTGGCAACTTGTCAGGGCACTACGCCAACCGAGACCACCGAAGAGAGCAATACGCGACCCGGATGGCCTCATATACGACTCGCTCGGCCGTGTTGAACTGTACGCCGACGTATATGAACACCACATAGCAGCTCCGCCCCCCACAGGATGCAAGGGAATAGGACCGTATCTCGCAACGAATCGCCGACTTTCGCCAACTCGCCGCACAACAGAGGCCTCTTCTTAGCACTCGCGCTGAAGTTAAAAAAAATACTCATCAGAAAGACGAACAACTCGGCGCCTGGCAAGGACTCTGTGACCAACACCGATCTTAAGCATCTCATGTGAAAAGCCATCGTTCTCTTAACTCGAATTATCAATAACTGCTTACTCAACGGCTGTTGCCCAGCACACTGGAAGACCTTGTGGATAACATCGGAAGTTCACTGAGGGCTTTTGCGGATGATGCTGTAGTATATCGAGAGGTTGTAACAATGGAAAACTGTATTGAAATGCGGAAGGATCTGCAAAGAATTGACGCAAGGTGCAGGGAATGGCAGTTGAATCTCAATGTAGACAAGTGTAATGTGCTGCGAATACACAGAAAGAAAGATCCCTTATCATTTAGCTACAATATAGCAGGTCAGCAACTGGAAGCAGGCATAAGGAGTGATTTAAAATGCAATGACCATATAAAATTAATCGTCGGTAACGCAGATGCCAGACTGAGAGTCATAGGAAGAATCCTAAGGAAATGCAATCCGGAAACAAAGGAAGTAGGTTACAGTACGCTTGTTCGCCCACTGCTTGAATACTGCTCAGCAGTGTGGGATCCGTACCAAAAAAATGGTTCAAATGGCTCTGAGCACTATGGGATTTAACATCTATGGTCATCAGTCCCCTAGAACTTAGTACTACTTAAACCTAACTAACCTAAGGACATCACACAGCACCCAGCCATCACGAGGCAGAGAAAATCCCTGACCCCGCCGGGAATCGAACCCGGGAACCCGGGCGTGGGAAGCGAGAACGCTACCGCACGACCACGAGATGCGGGCCGATCCGTACCAGATAGGGTTGATAGAAGAGATATAGAAGATCCAACGGAGAGCAGCGCGCTTCGTTACAGGATCATTTAGTAATCGCAAAAGCGTTACGGAGATGTTAGATAAACTCTAGTGGAAAACTCTGCAAGAGGGACGCTCAGTAGCTCGGTACGCGCTTTTGTTGAAGTTTCGAAAACATACCTTCACCGAGGAGTCAAGCAGTATATTGCTCCCTCCTACGTATATCTCGCGGGGAGACCATGAGGATAAAATCAGAGAGATTAGAGCCCACACAGAGGCATACCGACAAACTTTCTTTCCACGAACAATACGAGACTGGAATAGAAGGGAGAACAGATAAAGGTACTCAAAGTACCCTCCGCCACACACCGTCAGGTGGGTTGCGGAGTATGGATGTAGATGTAGATGTAGACAATCCATATTTCCAAATGAGGAAAAAACCGAACGTTGCCAGACAGCTACCGCCCGATTAGTCTGTTGCCCACACTCGGCAAAATATTGGAACGGGCGCTGCTACAGCATCTCAAAGACTATGCGGAAGAACATAACATCATCCGCCACGAACAGTTTGTCTTCCAGCCACGGTTATGGCGCAGCTTCAGCTGCTTCGGATCACAGAACCCATACAACTCAAGACGAAACTGCACAGGTGGAGTTTTTCTAGATATTGAAAAGGCACAAAATCGGGTGTGGTGTGACAAGATAGTCGATCAAACCCGTCTCTCCGACTGTTACATCAAGCTAAGTGATAGCTTTCTGCAGAGCAGGCGTCTGTCTGTACAAATAAATGGAGAGAAGGCATCACTGAAAACTGTCTAAGCTGGCATCGCACAGGGAGCGGTGATATCGCCATGCCTGTTTAATTTGTGTGTTAACGACATTCCCACTACTCAACAAGTCACCGCCAGTCTGTACGCCGATGACGCGGCCTTCCTAACCTCTGGAAGGAACATCGAATAACTTGTCACCAGGATGCAGCGACAACTTCACGTCGCCGAACAGTGGACGAAGAGCAATAAACTCACCCTAAACCCTATAAAGACTCCAGCAATACTGTTTACGAAGAAACGGCCAGGAGGATGCGACTTGCCATCAATGGACAGCCAGTTCCCTGGACTGGACAATGAAATACCTGGGAGTGATTTGGATAAAGGGATGACTTTTACCCCAGATATACAAGATATTTTGTTCTGTAGTTGCTACTGCAAAAATGCGTGATTTTTTTTTACCAGACGCATTTTGTTTTATTGAGGTAAAGCATTAATGGTCTGTAATTAAGTTATTTACATTTCGGTTTGCTTATAGATCTAAAAACAGTTCGTTAAGAATAAATTCATTTGTACTTAACGTGATTTTCGGGTTGATTTCTCGCTTACAGCGAGAACAAAAATACCCTCACGAATTATAAAGAAACTACGGCGAATATGGCCACACAAATGAAGAATTTAAACTACGAGGATGATCCGGCACTCGCACCGTTTTTCACGAGCAGGAATCTAAACCCATCAACGAAATTTTTAAAAAAAAGAAAAAAATCTTTGTGGACCAACGGTACAACACTCCCCGCTGTACGGCTGGACGTCTTGGGCAACAACATGTGACTCTAATATACGCAACCACTACCAAACGCTTGCCTGAAGTGGAGCCTAGGCGCCCCAAGGTGGGCCAGGACGAAAAAAATATTCCAGCTGACTGGAGAAAAATACTTCGCTGAGAAGATAAAAGATCAGGCAACTCGTCTTTTTCACAAATTAGACGAGTATCGGGGGAATGTCCGCCAACTTGCGCCCAGGCTCTATCACTACATTGGCACAGATACACGGTACGTCACGCCATTATTGCACCACCACAGGACCACCAGAGATAATGTAATGTTCAGTTATTCGGTATCTCACATGTAAATAGTTACTGTAAATTAGTGTTACGGCTACCTAACCAACACCCTCAAAGGACTCAAGGACCCACAGAGAAGCCAAGTCCCTTTGCAAATGAACACACAATTGAGCGAAACTATTTCCCATCCCAGAAGAAGAAATAGTCAAAGGCGATCACTCTTTGGACACAACATGTCAAATAATAATAATAATAATAATAATAATAATAATAATAATAATAATAATTTTGCTGTCAGCAGAGGAGCAGGGCAGTCAGGAGAGCTCAGTTAGTCCGAACGTGTTCTAGTGACAGCATCACCTAAGTAATAAATCCATTAGGAGGATTTCAATCTTTCTAAAGCTGCCCAAGTCGACTGTTGGTGTCGTGATTGTGAAGTGGAAACGTGAAAGAAGAACCACAGCTAAAGTTAAGACCAAGTCCTCCTGTGCTAACAGAGGACGTAGAGCCTTACGAAGGGTGGTTGTGGAAAAAAATCGTATGAAATCAGCGGAAGGAATTGCTCGTGAGTTTCAAAGTGCTGCCAGCAGTCCAGCTAGCACAACTACTTTGCGTGGAGTATATGTTCAAATGTGTGTGAAATCTTATGGGACTTAACTGCTACGGTCATCAGTCCCTAAGCTTACACACTACTTAACCTAAATTATCCTAAGGACGAACACACACACACCCATGCCCGAGGGAGGAATCGAACCTCCGCCGGGACCAGCCGCAGTCCATCGTAGAGTATAAAAAATAATGGAGTACAGTGGTCGAGCAGCTCCTCATAAGCCACGCAATTCTGTACTCGGTGTTAAGCGACGCCACTTGACAGAGTGGATGGTTGGAAAAGAGTTATTTGAACAAATAGCGGTATAAACTGCTGGGTTTGGCTATTGCCTGGAGAACGTTACTTGCCATCACGTGTGGTGTCAACACTATAGTTCGAAGAAGGTGGTGTTCCGGTATGGGGGTGTTTTTCACGGTTACTGTGTGGTCGCCTTATTGCGTTCAAGAAAACGCTTAGTGCGGGGGGATACGAACACATTTGACTGAATTGTGTACTGCGAACAGTATAGGAGTAATCTGGAGACGATTATTGTTGTATCATCGTGACAATATACTCTGTCATAAAGCAACATCTGCGAGGACAATAACATTCCTAAAACTGACTGTCTTGTCCAGAGCCCCAATCTGAACCGAATTGAACACTTTTGGTATGAGTTAGAAGGACGACCTTGCTCCAGATTTCAACGTACAACAACACTGCCTTCTCTGGTTTTGGCTCCTGGGCGAGAATGAGCTGCTGTTCCTCCACAGATATTCAGAGACCGCCGCCCGCTGTGGCCGAGCGGTTCTAGGCACTTCAGTCCGGAACCGCGCTGCTGGTACGGTCGCAGGTTCGAATCTTGCCTCGGGCATGGATGTGTGTGATGTACTTAGGTTAGTTAGGTTTAAGTAGTTCTAAGTTCTAGGGGACTGATAACCTCAAATGTTAAGTCCCATAGTGCTTAGAGCCATTTGAACCATATTCAGAGACCTCACTGAAAGTGTCGTCAGCGCAGTTAAAGCAGGTGGATACGCTCCATATTACTGTCCACTAACACGTGTCAAGATACTTTTGATCAGATAATTTACCTTGTTTTCTGATCTTCGAGAAGAAGTAACAAAATACATGAGATGACCGATCAAAAGAATGGCAAGTAGCGGAAATCAAATTTTACGTAATTTTTATCGTATAAGCTGTTATTATTTACAGAAGAATGTAAGAAATTGTAGAGATCGACACCTGCAGTAATGTACGAATAATCGAGGCAATACTGACCCTACGACTTGTCTTAGACTGAGTAAAGCCGAGCCTCGATTCATAGCTTTTGTAGATTCAGAGAAAGCCTTTGACAATATTGACTGTAATACCCTGTTCGAAATCCTAGAGGTTGCACAGCTAAAATACAGGGAGGGAAAGGTTTTATGCGCCTGTAAGAAGCGAAGAACATGAAAGACCGGTAATAACTGAGAAGATGGTCAGGCTGTGTTTTACCATACCGCCGGTCTCCACTGGGCAATTGACGAAACGAAGGAGGAATTTATAAAGGGAATTAAAGCTCAAGAAGATGAAACCAAAACTCTGAAGCTTGCCGATATTGTAATTCTATCAGAGTCAGCAGAGTATTTGAAAAATCAGTTGTAATGGCTAATCAAAAACAAAGCAATTACATTCGTAGTTTCCGGACTGACAAATATAGAATTATTTATTCGCGTACATACAAAAGGAATTTCTCTTTTTGTAAACTATTTCTTAATGTTATTTTTATTCTTCGTTATTTTTATTAGGTACTTTTGCTTTGGATTCAGCATAAACGCACGAGAATAGATATTTGGAATTGTTAGTTCCCACTCACTTTTACTCAACATCATATCTTTGCACAGTTACTGGTTTATCCTCATCAACTACATGTCACACCATCAAGAAAAGTAAAATCTATAACCGAAAACGAGCGGAAGCACTCGTGACTACGTTGCCATTTTCATGAGAATTCTTATCTTTTCTGTTAATTTAAATTCACACCATTCTGTTACCGTCACTTATCCCTAACGTATCGTGTTTTTTTATATAGCTAAACACTCGATAAAGCCTTAGACAGCCCAAACCAGCCGTGGAAAGAGAAAGCAGTCTACACAAAAACAGCCGACATAAATGCAGCGTTCATTAAATAAATTTATGGCCATGGTGCCCAGAGTGAAGAAGCAAATACAGGCACCTGATCGGCAGTAAGGAACGATGTGACGTCATTGTGAGGCAGACACCAACATATGAGAAGTTCTGCAAGAACAGGTGGGGAATCGAAGAAGGAGACTTGGGTACAAACTGGCCATTTTCTATTTTCTTCATACATCACAGCATTCGGCTGTCAGCCCGGATGTTAATTTCGTAAAGCAGTAAATATAAAAAGATGTTATTTCCACTTGTAATGTTTAAAAAAGTAAAAAAGAAGTGAAACAATGTATCCAGGACGAGGTGGGAATGGTAAGATACCAGAAGCCATAAACAAAACACGTCATCAAATGGTTCAAATGGCTCTGAGCACTATGGGACTAAACATCTTAGGTCATCATAGCCCTAGAACTTAGAACTACTTAAACCTAACTAACCTTAGGACACCACACACATCCATGCCCGAGGCAGGATTCGAACCTGCGACCGTAGCAGTCCCGCGGTTCCGGACTGCAACGCCTAGAACCGCACGGCCACCGCGACCGGCAACACGTCATCCAAAAAGACTTTATTTAATACTTTTTCTTTTTTTCGTTTAAACACATCAACTTTTAACAATTGCAATTTAACGTAAGGAAAGCCCGGAACACTAATGACTGAAATTTGAGAAACTTTCTACTGGTGTTTGGAAGCACTAGATAGCTTAGACCTTCTATCAAGACAATTTCAAATGTCACAGTATCAAAACCAGGTCTTGTAAGCACATACCAAGAAGGTTTCAATAAGCACATATTCGAAAGAAAAAAGTACATCAGTAGTCAATAAGCCCGCCAAGTTAAGAGGAATGGGCAGTCATAAATTACAAGCTCAGCTAAATCAAGGAAATATTACTTAAACTCTTCAGGTACAAAAAATGTATAAATAAGATTTAAATAACGAAACCCATAAGGCTTCCACTAAAACAACAACCAGTTGAATTAATTCTGACAATGAGTACAAAATTAATTCACCCGAAGGCAGCAAAAATATCAATAAATTAAATACCTGACTCAAACACGCTAAACAAGAATGACTCTGCCATGAACGGACAGAAACATTTAGCAATGTAGAGTATACAACAGTAAACAGCTGAAATAAAATCAAATTAACTCAAACATAAAAGTATAATATAATGATTCCTACGATCCAGCAGATACTTCGCACAATCTACCTGCCTACTGTGGTCAGCAAGCAAGTCCAACGGGCGCCTGAAGATTTAGCAATTCCATTTTGCTCGTGCATTCTGTAGCCACACATACTTAAGTTCCAGGGCCGTCATTCATCAGATTCGAGCGACCTGCTTGTCGGGTGCATTAGTTGCTAGACTAGTAGCCGCCACTCGGTCGAAATAATATTCGATTCCAGCAACTGATCAGAGCGTTCATGTCCCACTCGACTGCCAGCACTTTCCCTCGGCCGGTCGTCCTCCAGCTATCGGTGGGACTCAGAGCTAGCTGATGAGGGCCGCCGTTAAAAACGTCAGCGCGGTAGAATGCGTAGATACCTTCCTGGCGAGACGCGAAGCAGATCGTTGCCTACTACAGGCAAACACGTTCCATCGCCCTTTCTATTATACCCGGTAGTTATAATTAAACTGACGGTGTTCCGAGTGCTGCACTACGGGCTGTATATATTGTAGAACGCTGAAACATTATAAGTATGTTCATTTTTTTTTTATTTTTCCAAAGCAGGAATCATACCCTTTTTTTTGGTTCTTTTATATGTTTACAGTTTTTTGGTTTTTTTTACGCTACCCCCTTTTTTATTTATTTTTTAAGTTTCTTTTCCTTTTTTTTCTTTTTTTGTAAACATTTTCTTTTCTTTTGAAAACCCGTTAATAAAATGGAACTAAAAAAAAAATGCCACCGCCACTTTTCATCCTATAACAAAAAATCTAGGCCACTTCAGGCGTTGGCTCCTGACTAAACCTACCCCTGAGAGCTGCCTATATACCAGGGGAAATGTGGGAAATCAAGGTTAGGGCTAAACTTACAAACAAAACAAAATATTCCTTTTTCTGATTTTTTGTTGTTTTTTTTGTTTTTTTTTTGTTTGTGTAAGTGATCAGAGGCCTTCTGCGCCCCGCTGGTAATATGTTGAGTCACGTCTTCTCGAAATTGATGTGTTCCTTTCAACTGTTCAGAAATGTTCATTGGTTCAAACAGGAAACCTTCTTCTCTCTTGGCTTAACACATTCCAGCTGCGAGGCGGCTCGTGGAAAGCACTCCCAAGGAAGTTCGAGAAAAATTGTCTGTATTTTGGGTGACGGACAACGACATAATGACGGTCATTGAGGTATGTCCAAAAATCGAGTACAGAGTCTACAGTTTGTCCAAATATGTAGTGAATGGCATGTCCGCAAATCCAATTCACAGCATTGGTCTTTGTCCGAGGAAAATATTCACGTTCCGGAAATAATAATGAAAGGGGAGTAATCCGATCCGGAATGTCCCGCGTTAGGAAAGCCACAATACGTCGAACCAAGTGCCAAACCTCCGCCGCCGGTCCGCAAACAAACCGATGTTCATCACTGTGTGGCACTCCACACGTGGAGCATAGAGGTGATTGGGCGAGGTGGATACGATGAAGGCGAAATTGGTTGATTTGCTTACCATTGAAAGTTAGGTACCAGACAGATTGTACATTCGTGTCAAGGTAACAGGCGAACACCGCGCGCCATACATGACGCCAGTCAACCTGGGGGAACTTTTGTTCAATCGGGTTAGGTGGACGACCTAATTGGAGGACATTGTATATTGCCTTTGTCTTGAGTAAAAGCTGTCTTGGTAAGGTGAGGGGTAGATAACTGAGTTCCAGAAAGAAGTACCGTATATAATGGAACTGGGCCGGAACATCCGAGATCATCACTGGGGCTGACAGTGAGACCGGCGAGTATGCCGACAGGAGGAGACCAGTGAGGCTCGTTGGGCAACGGGTCCATACCGTCATCTGGGAGCTGACAAATAGGGCGCGAGCTCTATCCGGCACGTGAAACAGACCTATCCCTCCTTGTTCACGGGGAAGAGTAAGGGTTGCATAGTTAACTTTGAACAACATCCCAGAGCTGACGAAAGATGCCATCGCTGCCAACATGCGACGTGCCACAGTAAGCGGGAAAGGTAGAACTTGTGCTACATGGGGAACTCGGGATGCGATATATGTATTGACATATCAAGCTCTTTGGAGAATATCTAGGGATCGAAGGCGATGGTCCATAAGACCTGCTCTGATCATTAAAAGGAGGCGTCGGCAGTTGATGGTGGCTGAACGCTGGAGATCAGATGAAAAATCTATTCCCAAACAACGAATGGTATCAACGGTGGTGAGAGGTGTAACGCACTCCACGGGAAGTCCCGTGCCAATGAACATAACTTGTGACTTGCGTACGTTTAAAGAGCTACCCGACGCCTCACCATAAGTCGCTACCCACGTCAAAACAGCTCGAACCTCGTCGGCATTACGTAAACAGATGACTACATCGTCAGCATAGACCGTGCAACAGAATCGGTAGCGATCTATGGACAACCCTACCAAACGTTGTCTTAGTCCACATAGCAAGGATTCCAAGGAAAAGGCGTACAAAATTGCTGATAGAGGGCAACCTTGACGTACGGATCGACCTATTATTATCGGTGGAGTGAGTCTGCCATTGTACAGAATCCTGGATGAGGCACCCCGCAGAAGGCGCATCACTACCGTGATAACGGCGACTGGGAAACCCATATGGTGGAGAACGGCCGTAAGGAACGAATGGTCAACCCTATCAAAAGCTTGACTGAAGTCCAAAGACGCAAGTGCCCCAGAGAGGCGTTGTGCCTGTGTAACGGCGATCATATCCCTGTAGCGGCATAAAGCCGTGCGAATATTATTATTTCCTCCCAAAGATGCTTGGTCTGGCGACACAACGTATCGGGCAACGTTTTTAAGTCGTGCTGCCAAAAGGCGAGTGAAGATTTTCATATCACTGTTAAGGAGGGTGAGGGGCCGATAATCACTGATATTGTTGCCACCGTGCGGTTTATGTACAGGAATAATAATTCCTTCCATGAAAGCATCCGGCACAGGTACTGCCGGAGACATCAGTTCCCGACAGATGGAGGTGAAGGTGGACTCTAACAAATCACGGAAGGTGCGATAAAATTCGAGGGGAAGACCGTCGGGTCCTGGGGAGCGATTGATGGTTCCTGCCCGGATCGCATCGCGGACTTCCTCATCAGTCACCTCTGACATCAAGTCAATCGCCGCATCTCCTGGGATACCACCGAAGTTGAGCTGTGAGACTTCCTCGATCAACTCTGGGGAATGTGGAATTGCGGCGTAGAGCTGCCGGTAGTGGGCGTGAAGCACATTCCCTATTGCAGATTGGGTTACGTAGCGACGCCCTTCTTGATCCGTTAGGACGTGAATCAATTTTCGGCGTCGATTTTGTCGTTCTTGGATGATATGGTACATCGACAGATGTTCATGAGGCATGCGATCAGCATTACGAGATCGTACTATCGCTCCTTCCAAATGCCGTCGCATGAGATTCGAGATTTGGGCCTTAGCTTGGTTCATCCTTGTATGGCGCTCAGGGGAGGCTGGCATCGTGGAGCATTCTCGTAGGATCCTGTAGTAAAAGTCCATAGTGCTCTTCCTCCAAGCGACAACATCTTTGCCATACCGGATTAAAGTTTTTCGAAGAGCAGGTTTTGCACACTGGATCCACCAGGATATGGTAGACGGATTACATGTGATCCAAGTGTCTTCTATTAGAAGTCGACAGTCAGGTGAATTAAGAAGTGCCGTGTTCAGTTTCCATAAACCACGTCCGTGCCATACTGCCTGTCTTGTGAGAACAACATCACAGAAGTAAGCCTCATGGTCTGAGAAAGCAACAGGCCAGATTTCAGCCTGTCGGGTGTGTTGAATTAGGGATCGCGAGATGTAGATGCGATCCAGTCGGCTAGCGGAGTGCGCAGTGTAGTACGTAAAGCCCAAAAGATCACCTTGAACATGTCTCCACGTGTCGACAAATTGTAGCCGAGTGACGACTGTTTCCAGAGCTGCGCATGGTGAGTGACGCGGCAATTGATCCTGAGGTCGCTGGGTGCAGTTGAAGTCTCCACCCATGACCCAGTCATCGTGTGGTCCCATAAAAAGGGGTGTAACTTCATTCGCGAAGAAGGCATTGCGTTCACGACGGTAGCTGGAGCCCGACGGCGCATAAATGTTGACGATGCGTACACCAAAGAGAGTAAGGGCCATACCTCTGCCGCTGGGGAGGTATAGGACATCTTCGGCAGGAAGACCTTCGCGTAAGATGATGGCAACACCACTATCGGTGTCCGAAGCGGGAGAAAGATGCACCGTGAAGCCATGTGGTGGTGAAAAATCGGCGACATGCACTTCCTGAAAAAGCGCAATATCTATGTCCGCATCATAAATCACATCGCGGAGCAGCGCCAGTTTGTGGGGCGCACGAATGGTCGCGAGGTTAATCGTTGCGACACGATAATGCTGGTGTTGGAGTCCCACAGGCACAGGTGGGGCTTCTTCTTCAGGAGCGAGAGGTCGTCGATCTTGCCGGTCCGCTGAAGAGGCTGCTATTGTGGAGAGTTTGCGGGCGCGGGCGCAACCGATAGGGGTGCCCCATCATCAGCAGCGTCCACCCCAGTCCCTTCGATCTCCACGTCGTCCGCCCAGGAGACTGATACTGCGGTAGGGCATCGGCTGTGCACATCATCCACGTGGAGAGGAGACGTAGTTTTCGTCTCATCGGATAGACTCTCTTCAACGTCGACCTGTGGGGGCGACAGCGCCAGTAAGGAGGGGTGTTCGTTGCCAGTGGTCGCCTGTGGCGGGTCTTTCGCATCAGACTTTTGGTCATCAAAGAGCGGTTTGTCGTCCATCTTCGGGTCTGCATCCCTGGTATCCATCCGTAGAATGGATTCATCAGGGGGTGTACGGCTACGTGTCTTTCTCTTTCGTGTCGACCCTTGTTTTCGAACAGGTCGTTCAGAGTCCGTTTGCGGGTGGCTTTCGTCTGACTCCGGACCAGTCTGAAGGAAAGCAGAAGTAGGTACCACTCCCGGATCAACGTCCATCTCAGTAGCATTTTCAGTCACAGTGCTGCGGTGATTCGGCAGGTCAGGATCTGGCGTCTGGGGCACCTCAGAAGGAATCTCAGGAGCGGTTGCATCTACCTGATCAGACGTCGTCAACGGAGCAGGAAGACTCTGTGTAGACGTGCTACCTTCCTGGGCAACCTTGGCGTATGTGACAGGGATCTGAGTCATCACTGCTGGGGACGCTTCCTCGCCGACCGGCGTCTGGGTCAGGCGGCGTCGCATGCAGGCGGATCTGACGTGGCCTTCTTGTCCACAACCCGCACATGTTCGGGGTTGGCCGTCGTACATGACAATGGCTCGCACCCCGCCAATGGTCAGGTATGATGGTATATGTTTTTTCAGTTCAATTTTGACCTGACGCACACCATTAAGGACATGGTAGGTCGTGAAGGTTTGCCATTTTTCCTCTACGTAACCGATGACGTTACCGTATGGTTGTAACGCAGAGACAACTTCGTCCTTCGGCACTTCAAAAGGTAGTTCAAACACCCTAATCGTGCGTTGACCGTACTCTGCGAGTTCAAGTGTTACGGCTCCGACGTGACCATCAGAGTATTTGAACTTAAGTCCATTGGCATGGCGGCGAATAACATCTTCACACACCTCGGTGTTTGTCATTTTAATATGAACGACACTACTCGTGATCGAAAAATGGATTCCGATAACGTGGTTAGGATCTAAACGAACTTCTTCACGTATGAACGTTGCAACTTCATGTGCACGAGGTCGCGCATGTTCAGCTGGGAAGGAAACTTTAAGGGTCGCACGGCGGTAAGCGCTCGACATGTTGTTCACGGTGGACGGACACAAGCCTTAAAGCTACGACGCAGAAGTAAACAACGCCTGCAGCGGAGCACTGGCCGGCGCGCGGGGCCGTCCGCACGCTGCCACGGCTGAGAGCCGACTGACTAATCGGTGCGCTCGGGGAGTTTGCCGAAAAGATAATAGTTTCATTTTCGGCCACCAGGCGAAAATATGGCGCTGTAAGCAGTCAGAACGTGGTGTTAAAGCACGAAAGGGGAGATACGATCAAATATATGATAACGGTGATTCTGGCACGTTTATTAGAATATAGTCATCAACTACAACATGTGTTCAGTATGGTCTCCCGACTCAAGAACATGCTGCATTCGTAACACGGCATAGTCGACAGTTGCTCGCCCCATATCCAGTATAGCCAGAGCGATAAGTCGTTGTATGCTATCCTTCAGATCAGAAAGAGTCCAGATACATTCCTGATAGACACGATCGTTCAGATATCCCCGCATCCATAAGTCACGTGGATCTAGGTCGGGGGACCTGGAACGCCACACATCTTGAAATTGCCTAGAGATGATGCGGTCGTTACCGAAGATTTCTCGAAGCAAATCTTTGACCTGCGAAGCGACATTTGGAGCCACCAAATCTTGTATGAAAAAAGGGTGTGAACACAGTTTTATTCTTGCAAAGCTGGAATGACATGTTGTACAAGTAGGTTCGTATACCGTGCAGATATCATTGTACACCTAACAGGCCCGCGAGATGTCATCTCCTCGAAGAAAAATGGACCGAGAATGAAGGAGCTTATCAAAGCACACCGCACCGTCACATAAGCTGAGCGCTGTGGGAGTTCTTAAAAAAAATATGTATGCGACAGTTTTGTGCAAGGTAAAATGCGCATCGTTCGACCAGGTATATTTCCCAGCCCCATGTCATCCATTTCCATGCATACTGAGAAATGTCCATGCGTACCAAGAAATGAAGGGCCAAGTCACGGCGTTTGTAGCCTATCTTGGGGCGTCATTTGGTGCACATTCTGAATCTTGTAAGGATACCAGGATAAAATGCGCAGCTCAATCTTTTGAACTGTTGACCAGGGGAGAGGGAATTCCCGAGTCACAGCTCGAGCACAAACTGATGAGTCTGAAGCGCGTGTAGGAAAGTCGGCTATAGCTATAGCAAGTTCATCTACTACTATGGGAATGAGCCGCCTCCGATTCCCTTCTGCAGCACCTAACTTACCCGTTTCTTCAAATTTCTTGATCACATTCTTTAGACTATTTAGTGACATTGGGCCTCTTCGCAGCTTTTTCTCTCGGCGACAGTACCTATGCAGCGCTGCAATTGGTGTCGTTCTTATTAAACACTTTTACCAACAGAGCATGGTCTTTCTTCTCAACAATCGATGCGTTTAGTACAGGAAACTTCAGTCTTTTTAATCCTTTATACCAAAGTCAGATCACAAATGAAATCAACACGCAACGCCAAATAAACAGGATAATGACGTCAAAACAGGAAAAGTTTCACATTCTGACTGTATACAGCGCCATATTTTCGCCTGAAGGCAGAAACTGGAACTATTATTTTTTCAGTACAGTCCGCGAACGCACCGTTAATGTACATAACCGCGATGTACAGCGTCGTGCGATGTATACAGCCCGCACTGCAGCACTCAGAAGACCGTCAGTTTATTTACAACCAACCAGTAGATTGAAACAGCACAAGGATCGAAGCATGGCTCTCCCCAACTTTGAACCAACGATTTTTTAATTGCTATGATGTTGACTTCCAATGAATCCAGTTGTAATTTACATATGTTTTGCACTTAATAGCACTCGAAAAATCTAATGTTCAAAGGCAATTTTTTCGAGATATTTTTAGATTTTTTAAAATTGTGTCTGAGAAGTTGCATTCAAACGCTGTAAGTATGATGAAAATTGGAGGGGAGTCACCCGGGAAGATGTCCCTGAGAAATCAAATACGGGCCTAGTTCACAGACTGGCGGGGATTTCAGCGCCCAGCGCCGTTAGCGACAGAGTTGGTTGACTTGGGGGAGGGGACCAAACAGCGGCCGGCCGGAGTGGCCGTGCGGTTCTAGGCGCTAGTCTGGAACCGCGTGACCGGTACGGTCGCAGGTTCGAATCCTGCCTCGGGCATGGATGTGTGTGATGTTCTTAGGTTAGTTAGGTTTAAGTAGTTCTAAGTTCTAGGGGACTGATGACCTCAGTAGTTAAGTCCCATAGTGCTCAGAGCCATTTGAACCATTTTTGAACCAAACAGCGAGGTCATCGGTCCCGTCTGATTAGTGAAGGATGGGGAAGGAGTCGGCCGTGGCCTTTCAAAGGAAACATCCCGGCATTTACCTGAAGCTATTTAGAGAAATCATGGAAACCCTGAATCAGGATGGCCGGACGCGGATTTGAACCGCCGTCCTCCCGAATGCGAGTCCAGAGTGCGACGGAGAGGATCGCGCGGCATGTAAATGCACACTGAGGCGCTAGGCCAGCGGTCGCTATCGCGGTAGCCGCTGACAGACTGATAAAACACGGGGCTGGCGGGGCGCCAGAGCAGCGCCGGCCGCAGAAAGCGACAGTAAAAATAAACGAAGGAGCAGGGCGTGGCCGCCGCTGGCCCGGCGCCGGACCCGACTCACCCAGCACCGGCGGACCCCCGCCCGCCTGCCGAGCCGAGCATCGCGTTCCCCAACAAACTGACGATACCACAAGCTGCACGAGATATTTCCTTAAACCGTAGAAAACAATATCCGCTAAGGACACGCAGGTCATGGGGTACCTCCTAAATCATGTCAGATCTCCTTTGATCCAGCGTAGTGTAGCAACTCGACGTGGCATGGTCTCATCAAGTCGTTAGAAGTCCTATGGAGAAATATGAGCCACGCTGCCTATGTGTTGTTGTTGTGGTCTTCAGTCCTGAGACTGGTTTGCTGCAGCTCTCCATGCTACTCTATCCTGTGCAAGCTTCTTCATATCCCAGTACCTACTGCAGCCTACATCCTTCTGAATCTGCTTAGTGTATTCATCTCTTGGTGTCCCTCTACGATTTTTACCCTCCACGCTGCCCTCCAATACTTAATGTCTCGATGTCTCAGAACATGTCCTACCAACCGATCCCTCCTTCTAGTCAAGTTGTGCCACAAGCTCCTCTTCTCCCGCCGGCCGAAGTGGCCGTGCGGTTAAACGCGCTGCAGTCTGGAACCGCAAGACCGCTACGGTCGCAGGTTCGAATCCTGCCTCGGGCATGGATGTTTGTGATGTCCTTAGGTTAGTTAGGTTTAACTAGTTCTAAGTTCTAGGGGACTAATGACCTCAGCAGTTGAGTGCCAGAGTGCTCAGAGCCATTTGAACCATTTTCCTCTTCTCCCCAATTCTATTCAATACCTCCTCATTAGTTATGCGATCTACCCATCTAATCTTGAGCATTCTTCTGTATCACCACATTTCGAAAGCTTCTATTCTCTTATTGTCCAAACTATTTATTGTCCACGTTTCACTTCCATACATGGCTACACTCCATACAAATACTTTCAGAAACGACTTCCTGACATTTAAATCTATACTCGATGTTAACAAATTTTTCTTCTTCAGAAACGCTTTCCTTGCCATTGCCAGTCTACATTTTATATCCTCTCTACTTCGACCATCGTCAGTTATTTTGCTCCCCAAATAGGAAAACTCCTTTACTACTTTAAGTGTCTCATTTCCTAATCTAATTCCCGCAGCATCACCCGACTTAATTCGACTACATTCCATTATCCTCGTTTTGCTTTTGTTGATGTTAATCTTATACCCTCCTTTCAAGACACTGTCCATTCCGTTCAGCTGCCCTTCCTAGTTCTTTGCTGTCGCTGCCTACATAGCCGTCTATTAATGCTGAAGTGTTGCCGGTGCAGGTTTTTGTGCACGAACTGACCTCTCCATTATGTCTCATAAATATTCGGTGGGGTTTATGTCGGGCGACCGGGGTGGTCATATCACTCACTGGAATTGACCAAAATCTTCTTCAAACCAATCGAAAACAGCAGTGGCCCAGTGACGTGGCAAACTGTCATCCACAAAAATTCCACCATTGTTTCGGAGCATGAATGGCTGGCTGCAAGTGGTCTCCACGTAGTCGAATTAACCATTTCCTGTTATTGATCCGTTCAGCTGGACCAGAGGATCCAGTCTATTCCGTGTAAACGCAGGCCACACAATAATGGAGCTTCCACCAGTTTGCACCTTGTTGACAACCTGGGGTCCATGGCTTCGTGAGGTCTGCGCCACACTCGAACCCTACCACAAGCTCTTATCGATTGACATCGGGACTCATCAGAACAGACCACGGTTTTCCAGTTGTCTAGGGTCCAACCGATAGTGTCAAGAGACTAGCAGACGCGCTGGAGGTGTCGTGCGGTTAGTAAAGACGTTCATGTCGAATGGTTCGAATGGCTCCAAGCACTATGGGACCTGACATCTGAGGGCATCAGTCCCCTAGACTAAGAACTACTGAAACCTAACTAACCTAAGGACATCACACACACTCATGCCCGAGGCAGGTTTCGAACCTGCGACCGTAGCAGCAGCGCGGTTCCGGACGAAGCGTCTGGAACCGCTAGGCCACAGCGGCCGGCTCATTCATGTCGGTCGTCTGATTTCATAGCCCATTAACGTCAAGATTCGCCGCATTGTCCTAACGGATACGTTCGTCGTACGTCCCACATTGATTCCAGTTGTTATTTCACGCCGTGTTGCTTATCTGTTAGCACTGGTAACTCTATACAACAGCCGCTGCTCTCGGTCGTTAAGTAAAGGCCTTCGGCCATTACGTTGTCTGTCGTGAGAGGAAGTGCCTGAAATTCGGTACTCTCAGCACGCTCTTAACACTGTGCATCTCGGAATACTGATTTCCCTGATGATTTGCCGGCCGGTGTGGCCGAGCGGTTCTAGGCGCCTTAGTCTGGAACCGCGCGACCGCTACAGTCGCAGGTTCGAATCCTGCCTCGGGCATGGATGTGTGTGATGCCCTTAGGTTAGTTAGGGTTAAGCAGTTCTAAGTTCTGGGTGACTGATGACCACAGATGTTAAGTCCCATAGTGCTCAGAGCCATCTGTACCTGATGATTTCCAATATGGAATGCTACATGCATTTACCTCCACGTATCATTCCGCGTTAAGAGTCCGTTAATTTTCATCGTATGGCCATAATCACGTTAATAACCTTTTCATATGAATCACTTGAGTGCAAATGAAAACTCCGCCCTTTTATAACTTACTGCCACCTTCTGTATAAGTGACTTTTGTAACCTCACTGTAATTACACCTCAGTCTTATCTTAGAAGGCAGCCACAGAATGGCAAACCTTTGTTTGTATGTTTTATGACGTAACAGGTTAGTCAAATGTCACTAACCGACGTAAAAAAATCTACATGTACACTGATCAGCCAGAACATTATGGCCACCGACCTACTATCGATACATACTCCCTGGCGAGGAATGACTGCTAGTCAAACACACGCACGGTGCACGTAGTACACCAGCGAGCGTGCTGTCCTTGTGCAGAATGAGGAAGGAGCGCGATATATCTGAGATTGACTGAGGACAGATTGTGATGGTGGGGAGGCTCGGCATGATTGTTTCGGAAACTTCAGGACTTGTCGGGTGCTCGAGGAGTGCTATTGTGAGTGTCTTCATCACAACGTAAAACAACGTTCAGAGGTCGCAGGGTTGCCCGGCCATCTCTCATTATAGATGTCCGACGTCGTAAGATGGGCAGACTGGTAAAGCAGGACAGGCGGCGAACTGTGGCGGAACTAATATCCGACTTAAATGCTGGACAGAGTACAAGTGTGTCTGAACACACAGTGCACTGAACAGTCCTAACAATGGGCCTCCGCAACCAACGACCAATCCATGTGCCAATGTTAACACCACGACATCGGCAACAACGACTGAAATGTGAACGTGACCATCGGCACTGGACTTTGGCGCAGAGGCAGCGCGTTCCATGGTCTGATGAATCCCGATATCTTCTTCATCAAGCCCACGGGAGTGTGCGAATCCGCCGTCTTCCAGGGGAACAGTTCCTTAACTCCTGTACTACGGGTCGGAGACAAGTTGACGGCTGTTCCGTTATGCTCTGGGGAACACTCACGAGGGCATCCATGGGTCCATTGCAGTTATTGCAAGGCACCACGTACACTCTTGTCATGACGATCATATTTCCCGACGCAGTGGCAGTTTTCAGCAAGATAATGCGCCATGTCAGAAGGCCAGTAGTGTTTTGGAGTGGTTTGAGGAAAATAGTGGCGATTTCCAAATTGATGTGCTGACCCCACAATTTGCCAGATATGAACCCAATCGAACACACCTGGAATGCGATTGGACATGGCGTCGGAGTTCATCTCCCCCCCCCCCCCCCCCGCTGGAATTTACGGGGATTAGGTGACTTGCGCGTGCAGATGTGGTACCAGCGACCTACCAAGGCCTCGTTGCTTCCAAGCCACGACGCGTCACCGCTGTTATTCGAGCCAAAGATTATTAGGTAGGTGGGCACAATGTTCTGGCTGATTATTGTACATCTACATATACTCTGCAAGCCACCTTATTGTGCATGGCGGAGGGTACCTTGTATCTCTACTAGTCGTTTCCTTCCCTGTTCCATTCACAATTAGAGCGATAGAAAAACGACTGTCTATATGCCTCCGTCTAGGTCCTAAATCCTCGCATCTCACATTCGTGATCCTTACGCGAAATATCTGTTCGCGGAAATAGAATCGTGCAGTCAGCTTCAACGGTGATTCTCTACATTTTCTCAATAGTATTCCTCGAAAACAACATCGCCGGCCGCGGTGGTCTCGCGGTTCTAGGCGCGCAGTCCGGAACCGTGCGACTGCTACGGTCGCAGGTTCGAATCCTGCCTCGGGCATGGATGTGTGTGATGTCCTTAGGTTAGTTAGGTTTAAATAGTTCTAAGTTCTAGGGGACTAATGACCACAGCAGTTGAGTCCCATAGTGCTCAGAGCCATTTGAACCATTTTTGAAAACAACATCGTTTTTCCTCCAGGGATTCTCTTTTCCCACTTGAGTTCGCGAAACATCTCCCCGTAACACTTTCGTGTTCTTCGAACCTACCCGTGACAACTCTAACAGCGTGCCTCTGAATTGGTTCGATGTCTTCCTTTAATCCGACAGCTGCTGATCCCAGACACTCGCGGAGTTCTCAAAAATAGGTCTAACCAGCGTCCTATATGCGGGCTCCTTTAGAGGTGAAATACTCTTTCCCAAAATTCTCCCAATAAACCGAAGTCGACCAATCGCCTTCTCTACTAAAATCGTCACATGCTCGTTCCATTTCACATCGTTTTAAAACATCACGCCGAGATATTTAAACGACGTGACTGTGTCAAGCACGACATTACTAATGCTGCAATCAAAATTAAGGGTTTAGTTTTCCTACTCATTCGCTCTGACTTAAAATTTTCTATAGTTGGAACCAGCTGCCATTCATCACACCAACTAGAAATTTTGTATATGTCATCTTGTGTCATCCGACAGTCACCCATCTTCTACACCTTCCCGTACATCACAGCATCGTCAGTAAACCAACGCAAATTGCTGCCCATCCTGTCCACCCAGATTATTTATGTACATATAAAATAACAGCGGTCCAATCACACTTCCTTGGGGCACTCTTCACGGTGATGGGGAGAGTATATTGGGTTCTATTACTTCAGATGTCTTACAGCCACTCACATATCTGGCAACGTATTCCGTATAAAGGATTGTTTGTCACAAAGTAGGTGAAGTTAAGGAATTATACTACTTAGGCAGCAAAATAATCAATGACGGAAGGAGCAAAATGGAAACAAAAAGTAGACTAGCAGTGGCGAAAAGGGCATTCCTGCCCAAGAGAAGTCTACTAGTATCAAACATAGGCTTTAATCTGAGGAAGAAATTTCTGAGAATGTATGTTTGGAGCACAGCATTGTACGGTAGTGAAACATGGACTGTGAGAAAATCTGAAAAGACGAATGTTGAAAATCAGGTGGACTGATGAGGTAAGGAATGAGGAGGTTCTGCACAGAACCGGAGAGGAAAGAAATGTGTTGAGAACACTGACATGGTGGACGGATGAGGTAACATCTGTTAAGACATCAGGGAATGATTTCTATGGTAGTAGAGGGAGCTGCAGAGGGTAAAAACTGTAGAGGAAGACAGAGATTGGAATAAATCCAGCAAGTAATTGGGGACGTTGGATGCAAATGCTACTCTGAGACGAAGAGGTTGGGAAGGAGAGGAATTAGTGGCGGGCTGCATCAGACCAGTCAGCAGACTGAAGACTCAAAAGAAAGGGCTCTAATTTCTCTAATGAAAATGAACTCGGACGATGTATTAAGCAGTGAACGACCAATATAGGCTTAAGACAAAGAATACGTATACCCAGGTGCGCCCTCTCTCGTGTGACTAGTAAGGACAGTGATATGTCAGCCTGAGTCAGTGAAGTCGCATAAGATCGAGTAAATTTTTAAGAAACCGTCGACTTCAAAGGGCGGGAGATCAACATGTCAGTTCTACATATATATACATATACTTCGCAAGCCACCTTGCGGTGAGTGGTGGAGGGTAGTTTTGTGTGTGGCTGTCACTTCCCTCGTCTCCTGTTCCAGTCGCGAGTATTTCGGGAAAGAATGATTGCTGGTAAGCATCCGAGAGGTCTCAAATCTCTCTCATTTTCTCTTTGTGGTCTTTCCGCGAGATATATTTAGGAAGAAGCAATAATGCATTTGTTAGCTGTTCTAGGAACGCGCGATCGCCGAGTTTTAACGACAAACCACACGCTGATGCAGAACGAATAGTGAACACTGATATCACGGAGGAATAGATTTCTCATTCCGTGATATTTCGGACTGAACAGAGCTTGGTGCTCCAGCAGTGATGTGTGTGTGTGTGTGTGTGTGTGTGTGTGTGTGTGTGTGTGTGTGAAAGCAGTGGACAGAAGAGCGACGTAAGCACCTACGATAGGGTACCCGTCCTTTCGGATTCAAGGGTATGTTCAGCGTCGTCTTTACACCACACTGAAATCTTGCAGTCATGGACTACGTTGTGGTCGTTCAGTCCGAAGACTGGTCTGATGCAGCTGTACACGGTAGTTCGTCCCGAACAACACTCTTCATCTCCGCATAACTACTCCAAGCTACAACAATCTGAACCTGCTTAGTATAGTCAAGCCTCCACAATGACTCCCCCCCCCCCCCCCCACTCCCTCCCGGCTACTTCCTTCTGTTACCGAACTGAGGGGTCCTTGATGTCTCGGATTGTGGCCAATTAACTGATACCACCTTCTACTCAAGCTGCGCTATAAATTTCTTTTCTCCCCCCAATTCTATTCAGTAACTCCTCATCAGTTACTCAATCAACACATTTGATCTTCAGCATCCTTCTGTGCACCCACTTCAAGTGCTCTATTTTCTTCCTGTGTAAACTGCTTACCTTCCGCTTTTCTCATGCAAATATCTTAAGTAAAGACTTGCAAACACTTGAATCTATACCTGAAATTAACATATTCATCTTTTTCAAAAATGCTTTTAGTGCTATTGCCAGTCTGCATTTTTTATCCCATCTACTTCGACGAGTATGGAGTGCCTCTGTAGTGAGTGCAAGAATTCTGCGAACAGAGGGCGTCAGCAGACTCAAGAAGAAGCACAACCCAGCCGAGGGGTCAGAACGTCAAGTCTGTGAAAGAAGCAGAACATAAAAACGAATCGCCTTGATCATCCACGCTTTTAAATAATTTTGGTGGATATCAGATTAAATCTGTTCCATGTTTTCGCACTATTTTTGCGTACAAATTGGTCGCACTTAATACTAGCAGTTCCTTTTCGTCTACCGCGCTCAACCACCGTTACTAGTTCTATGTTCTAAGCTATAAGGATGCGTTATCTTCATTAATATTTTGTCTTACATACTTTTATCAGCCTTTGGAAAGTACCACTGGTTTACACTGTAGCACAAAAACACAAACGCGCAACACTAATTTTGTGAGTCGTTGGCCGGCTAGTGTGGCCGTGCGGTTCTAGGAGCTTCAGTCCGGAACCGTGCTGCTGTTACGATCGCAGGCTCGAATCCTACCTCGGGCATGGATGTGTGTGATGTCCTTAGGTTAGTTAGGTTTAAGGAGTTCTAAGTTCTAGGGGACTGATGACCACAGACGTTAAGTCTCATAGTGCTCAGAGCCATTTGAACCAACCCACAGTGCTCAGAGCCATTTGAACCATATATTGTGAGTCGTTGTAATGTAACTGCAGCGGCACCTTTTAAATGTTGGTGTTTATATCTCCCTTCTCAAATGGCTCTGAGCACTATGCGACTTAACTTCTGAGGTCATCAGTCGCCTAGAACTCAGAACTAATTAAACCTAACTAACCTAAGGACATCACACACATCCATGCCCGAGGCAGGATTCGAACCTGCGACCGTAGCGGTCGCTCGGCTCCAGACTGTAGCGCCCAGAACCGCACGGCCACTCCGGTCGGCTCTCCCTTCTCACATTTTGTTCGCATCTCTGTATGGCGACAACGCGACGAGATTTCGTTTTAGTCTATATCCCTCCCGCAACTTTCAGGGTAGTTTTTTAATTTTCTTTTATTAACGTGTACATACGTTGTCAGTTTTTATCGAAGTGAAACGAGCGACAGTTTTGTTTCGTCGCCGCCGGAGTACGTGAGCTGCGTGCCGTGAATGTGGAGTGGCTGACGAAATTCGTGCGCTCGAGTACGCAGCCCACACCGCTCCCACGCAACACTGCGTATGGTGCGAGCGTTATCGCCTGGTTCTTTTATCCTCAGCCAGTATTGCTGTCATTTTGCCAATAGCAACGACAGGGAAATCCTGGATGTATGAGCTTCTCGTTTTTACGGTTCCGTGACTCAATCTGTAGAAACGGAACCGTGATAGGATCGTTTCGTTGTCCGTCAGTCTGTCGGTCTGTCTGTCCGACTGTTAAGAACCCTTTTTCTCAGGAACGGGTATACGTATCACATTCAGATTTATGTCACTTACTAAGGTCTATTGTCCCTTGTTAGGGCAGAAATTTTAAGATTCTAAGTCAATTCAGTCAAAAGATACGGCCATTTGTGTCACTTATTTTGATATTCGAAAACCCATTCAGGAAAATCTATAGGGTACTTCCTGTTGATCTAGAATCATGAAAGTTTGTAAAGACGTACAGTTTCACACTAGAAATAGAGGGAAAAAAATACGAAAACTGAAATTTATGTCGCATACTAAATTCTATCATTCCTTGGTGATGTAAAACATTTAAACTTCTAAGTCAATCGGTTAAGGAAGAAAAGTGTTCAGCTGTCTGGGAGCGCACTTTCATACAGTTGAAGCATTTGCTGCGATCAGTCTTAGCCATTTTCACTTTCGCGTCCACTTGTTCTGGTTCAAGATGCCTCCCTTATGGCATTGGTGCTATGCTGACGCTTAGGAACAATGATGGTATTCAGCAACCGATTGACTATCTGTCAAAGACGCCGACATCCGCTTAAATGAGCTAATCACGAACAAAACTGGAAATTTTGGTGATTGCCTTTGCCATTACAAAGGTCCATTGTCTTTGCCATTAGAAAGATCCGTTTTAACCTATTCGGGACTAAGTTTCCATTAATTATGGACTACGAACCACTGGCAGCGCTATTTGGGCTGGTTTCCAGTCTTGCTGAGTGAGCAGCACCACGGCTCCAGTATCTACATCTACATTTATACTCCGCAAGCCACCCAACAATGTGTGGCGGAGGGCACGCTACGTGTCACTGTCATTACCTCCCTTTCCTGTTCCAGTCGCGTATGGTTCGCGGGAAGAACGACTGCCGGAAAGCCTCCGTGCGCGCTCGAATCCCTCAAATTTTACATTCATGATCTCCTCGGGAGGTATAAGTAGGGGGAAGTAATATATTCGATACCTCATCCAGAAACGCACCCTCTCGAAACCTGGACAGCAAGCTACACCGCGATGCAGAGCGCCTCTCTTGCAGAGTCTGCCACTTGAGTTTGTTAAACATCTCCGTAACGCTATCACGGTTACCAAATAACCTTGTGACAAAACGCGCCGCTCTTCTTTGGATCTTCTCTATCTCCTCTGTCAACCCGACCTGGTACGGATCCCACACTGATGAGCAATACTCAAGTATAGCTCGAACGAGTGTTTTGTAAGCCATGTCCTTTGTTGGTGGACTACATTATCTAAGGACTCTCCCAATGAATCTCAACCTGGCACCCGCCTTACCAACAATTAATTTTATATGATCACTCCACTTCAAATCGTTCCGTACGCATACTCCCAGATATTTTACAGAAGTGACTGGTACCAGTGTTTGTTCTGCTATCATATAATCATACAATAAAGGATGCTTCTTCTCCTCAGTACAAGCCCATAGCGCAACACATAAATGCGGATGTTCTAACTTGCTTATCTGTGGGACTAGACCTCGCCTTTCACCAGCAGAAAATCTCATGTCTCCATATAGATGCGGAACGGAGACAGACCTTGGACACGATTTCCGTTACAGCTGCACGAATCACTGCAGATATGCTTTTCAAAGAACACCAATCCAGAGCTCCGAGGTTGAGCTCTCATCTACAACCGACTGTCAGTCATCAATGATGTCCACCTGCTAGACAATGAAACAGATACCATGTCGTCTACCAACTGCCTCGCGGCCTCAGTTTTTGCACAGCTGTTCCACTTGCAGGTGGCATCAAGCTGGATCACCCTAAATTTTCGCACCCTGGCCCATCCCCCATCACCCATAGGACTGCATTCCTTTGGAATTTGTAGGTCCCTTCCTGGGCTCTATGTGGCTCATAGTTGTGGATGCTTATTTTAACCATCTGTATGCGGTCACCATAGCGTCCATTACAACAGACGCTCAAGTGGTGGGAACCACCACCATTAGAGAAGCACTCGCGATGTTGCTGAGCATGTACTGGACTACTCTCAGCACAACCTTAGCCCAGTGATCCTCCTTTGTGGGAGACAACCGCAATGTCACCTCCATCGCCTGGTCCACAACTTCAGGACCTGTCATGCTCCCCAGGTTCACCAGTGTGGACACGCTCGTACAAGGGAAACGACACATGAACAACGGTAGTTACCACACACACGCTACGCCTTGACAGTTGAAAGTGTCTGGAGCAAAATAATACGAACCAACTCTGTCCACACATACCGACTGTACTGTTGCCAGTTGTCCATCCAGGCCCTAAAAGCCCACATTCAACTGCACAAGCATAACTTGCGCACCAGAACGCCAGTGTCTGTTTCTGTGAACACAATTATTGAGCTTTAGATCTCCACACAGCACCTGCAACCTAGATAATATCACCCACGTCACTGCACAGCAGCACGATACTGGATGCTTCCAGTCCCTCATACTAGCGAAAGGGCTTAAGTGTCAGTTCACCTTACACAGCATTGCCGGGAAGTTCCTGGTCCGACACACCCATTTTACAGAGACGGATACGGTTTTCGAGCCTGGTGATTGTGAAAGACTGCCAGAGGGCATGGAACTCGATTTCAACTGCTAAAGAGCACAGATACATCCGCGAGCACTAGTGTCGGTGTGCTGCAGTACTGGCCTCGCAACACCAAAGTGCCACTACCGTCTTGCTGGTCAATTCGTCCTCGTTGTTGTACTATAAAGCTTGCTGCGCTGAGCCTCTGCCTTCAGTTGCGTATTCACCGAGCTCTCATACACATAGAACACAGTTGTACCTTGTTTTCAGATTTCACTACATCTCGAGCTTTCGCCATCAGGATTGCTCACTGGATCATGTTGATCTGCCAGGCTGTCTTCAGTGTCGGCTTTCGTCTTGTTTGTCTTCCTGTTCACACTCGGTAATCCAGTGTTAAATTCGCCTCGTCGGTCGGTCCAGTCTCTGATGGGTTTTCTTGAATTGCATCGGATCTACTGCCGAAACCCGGTCACAATAGGAACAAACACAGCTAAACCAAGAGCAGATACACCTCATGTACTGACTGACATTGACCATCGTGCATTGCGTAGGATGTTGGCAAATAGCATGAAATCACTGGTGGGTTGCAAAGTGCTGTGAGCAGTCCAGCTAGTACAATGACTACACGTTGGGAGTTAAGAATGCGATACATACAGTGGTCGAGCAGCTCCTCATAAGCCAAACCGACGACCTCGACAGCGAGTGACTCGAAAAGAGTTTTTTGGAGTGATGAATCACTGTACACCCTATGGCAATTCGATCGAAAGGTTTTGGTTCAGCGAATAGCTAGAGAACGTTACCTGTCATCCTGTGTAGTGAGAAAAGTGAAACACACAGAAGGACACCACGGTAAGGGGGTGTTTTTTGTGTTTAGGGCACGGTCTCATCATTGCACTTAAGAAATGCTAAATGCGGGGAGAAATCAATAAATTTTACAGCAATGCGTACTGCGTATAGGAACAGTTGAAAGACGATGATTGATTGTATCTGCTTGACAATGCACCCTGTCATAAAGCAGCGTCTGTGAGGCAATGGTTTGTAGACACCAACATCCCTGAAGTGGACTGCTCTACACAGAGTCACGATCTGAACCATATGGAACACCTCTGGGATGAGTTAGAACAGTGACTTCGCTCCAGACCCAGCGACCACCATCACTATCTTCTCTCGTTTAGGCTCGTGAGCAAGAATGGGCGCCGGTCAGAGTGGCCGAGCTGTTCTAGGCGCTACAGTCTCGAACCGCGCGACCGCTACGGTCGCAGGTTCGAATCCTGCCTCGGGCACGGATGTGTGTGATGTCCTTAGGTTAGTTAGGTTTAAGTAGTTCTAAGTTCTGGGTGACTGATGACCTCAGAAGTTAAGTCCCATAGTGATCAGAACCAAGAATGGGCTGTTATTCCTCCACAGTTATTCTCACACCTCATTGACAGTGTCACCAGTAGAGTTCAACCCGTCTTAGGGGGCGAAGATTGGACATATCGCACGCGAATGTCCACTAACAGGAGGCCAAATAATTTTGATCAGATAGTTTACAGTTCGTCTTTCGACATGGACTGAATCAAATACGCTTTATTGTGAAGGACATTGCGGAAATGCACATGGAGTTTACGGGACGTCAGAGCTGTACAAAACTGCTGCGAAATATCTTGAGATATAAAATATCCGTTTAGATTCGAACCGTTTATCCGCTTCGTGCCTACCTAACTGCCTGGCCCCGAGTGAGGCGCTGCCGCGTGTCGCTCGCTAGCCGTGCTCGCGCCGCCCCGGCGAGAACAGACGCGGCAGCGACGGGCGTGCCTGCCGCCAGGCGCGGGGGATTTGCGACACGTGTCCGCCGCCCTGCCACGTGTCCTTGTGCAGTTATTCGGGAATTAACCGTTGTGCATGCCTGTCAAAAATACTGCACGGGAGGTAATCAATGGTCCAAACGCTGCCCCGTTCAAATTCTCCAACTGTACCTCTCTAGCACTGAAAGTAGCTACAGATACACTCTGGATGCACGATATATGTGAAAGACTTAGTAGATAACGCCTAAGTTCCTGAGGCTTTTTGCGGATGATGTTGTGTATAAATAAGTCGCAACGCTAGAAAACTAGCGAATTGGAGGGAGACATGCACAGCATCGACGCTTGGTGCAGGGACTGGCAACTGTAACATACAACGCATAAACAAGTAGAAAGACCCATTATTCCATGATTAGAAGATTGCAGAAGAATCACTGGAAGCAGTCTCACCCATTAAATATCTGGTACTACGCGTACAAAGCGATCTGAAGTGGAACGACTTCATAGAACTAATCGCAGGCAAGGCAAATCCTCAGGAAGGGCACTCTGTACGTAAAGAAGGCAGCCTGCAAAACAGTTCTTCGGTCCATTGTTGAATATTACTCTTTAGTGTGGGGTCTGTACCAGACAGGATTGATAGAGAGAATAGAGAAGGTACAAAGAAGAGCAGCGCGTTTCGTTACAGGTACGAGGGAGTACTAAAAAGCAACGCCTCTGAAATTATGTGAAAACTCTTACAGATTTTTAAATAAAATAAGCGTTATTAACGTTCTACGTCTTGATTCTTCATGTCTACACATTTACTTCTCAATGCAGCCACCCTGGCGACGAACACACTTTTCCCAACGAGAGACTAGTTCGTTGATACCGGCACTGTAGAATGTTTCACTCTGTTGACAGAAACACAACCTCACCTCTGTTTGCACCGTGCATCACTCTCAAAGTGAAGTCCGCGGAGGTGTTCTTTAAGATTTGGAAACACATGAGAATCGGATGGGGCCAAATTGGGACTGTACGGAGGATGATCGATGACAGTGAACCCATGGTGTCGGATTGTTGCAGTTGTCGCCGTGCTCGTGTGTGGTCTGGCATTGTCATGCTGAAGGAAAGGGTGCTCCACGTATGGAGAAATCTTCCATTCTACATTTCGGAGCCGTCTACCGGCAGAGGGTTGCAACTTGCGTCAACGAAGCGCGAAAGTCCACCGAGTAATTATTTGCACGACATGTAATACCCCAACCAATGTTGAGAAGAAAAAATTCGGGGCAATACTTTTCAGTACGCGCTAATACATTTGATAAGCGCGAAACCGTCACAGAGATGCTCGGTCAACTCTACATCTACATCCATACTCCGCAAGCCACCTGACGGTGTGTGGAGGAGGGTACTTTGAGTACCTCTATCGGTTCTCCCTTCTATTCCAGTCTCGTATTGTTCGTGGAAAGAAAGATTGTCGGTATGCCTCTGTGTGAGCTCTAATCTCTCTGATTTTATCCTCATGGTCGCGAGATATACGTAGGAGGGAGCAATATACTGCTTGACTCTTCGGTGAAGGTATTTTCTCGAAACTTCAACAAAAGCCCGTACCGACCTACTGAGCGTCTCTCCTGCAAAGTCTTCCACTGGAGTTTATCTACCATCTCCGTAACGCTTTCGCGATTACTAAATGATCCTGTAACGAAGCGCGCTGCTCTCCGTTGGATCTTCTCTATCTCTTCTATCAACCCTATCTGGTACGGATCCCACACTGCTGAGCAATATTCAAGTAGTGGGCGAACAAGTGTACTGTAACCTACTTCCTTTGTTTTCGGATTGCATTTCCTTATGATTCTTCCAATTAGTCTGGCATATGCTTTACCGACCATCAACTTTATATGATCATTCCATTTTCAATCACTCCTAATGCCTACTCTCAGATACTTTACGGAATTAACTCCAGTGGAAGACGAAGCAAGAGAGGCGTTCTGCATCACGGTGTGGTCTAGTGTTAGAAGTTCCGAGAGCGTAAGTTCTTACAAGAGTCAAAATCAACACCTTGCTTCCTCCTACGTAGTTTTAGCAAAAGGCCATGAAGGTAAAATTAGAGAGATGTGAGCTAACTCGGAGACTTACCAGCAACCATTCTTCCAGCGAACTATTCGCGGTTGCAAAAGGAAAAGGGGGAAAGCGACGGTGGTACACGAAGAAACCATCCACTACACACCGTAGTGTGGCTTGCGGTATACTGGCGTAGATGAGGGACGGACATACCGCAGCCTGTGGGTTACATGTGGCCCTTCACCATTCGTCCTTGTAAACAAAATTTTTACATCTCTTTGATTCCGTTCCGGAAAGGAGAGGGCGGTCCCTTGTAGAGCTTAGTTCTTTTGAGCCACCCATTCCAGCTGGCATCAGGACGGGGGGATTACAATCCCAAATAATAATTTGTATCACGGCACTTTATTTTTAAACCTCTGCACTTTCTCAATAATGCAGTCACAGTAACAAGAGCTTCATGTGGGTCTGCAGGGAACGACACTGTTTGGTTATCAATGGTCCGTCTATTCTAAAGTACACTAAAATGTAGACTTTCACGGCCGGAAATCTCATGTCCATTATAATTATCCGGGCTGTTATGCCGTGGTCGGTTGATGAATTGCGCGTCAATTCCCAACGTTTCGTCCCCGTCTGCGGAGGAGATCTTCAAGGGGGTCTGTAGCTCGATGGAAGGTCCAACACACCCACTGGCTCGCTACTGACACAGTAGTCAGTTAACAGAGGGAGCGCCGAGTCGCCACCTGTCTCTCCCGACAGCCCGGTAATGGCCGGCCCTGTTGATAGACGCGGAGCAGAGCTGTATGGAGGCTGCCGTTCCGGAGGTCTGGGCCCGCCACCTGCAGCCGCCCAGCTGGAACTGCAATTCCGACGCTCCGCCGACATTACCGTAGGGGGTCAGCGAGCCCTACTCTGTGTGTGAGGTGTCTGTAGCGTGCACTGAAACACTCATCTGGTGTATCGCCACACTGCTGACTCGTCCGTAGGCACTACACAGCTTTTGTTATTAGCTTTGTTTGGAAAAACGTATGAATGTATATATCTCTCTCTCTCTCTCTCTCTCTCTTTCAGTGAACAGTATAACAAGGAAAGGAACTACTACACATTCTGAGAATCTCAATGCATATCGACTACATACAGGGTCTAACAAAAAGGTATGACCAAATTTTCAAAAAGCATCTACATTTACACGATTGCTCTGCAATTCACAATGCCCTGTGGCGCATAGCGTCCACTACAGTGGACAGCTGTTAATTGTTGTTTCTTTGGCATTTTCAATCAGTCCTGAGGCTGCACATGCACACAGTTCACTGCAGTGGGCACTCCCTACTGGTGTTGTGTCCTGCATGCACTTTCAGCCTCATGACTGATTGAAAACGCCAGAGAATTTACCATTAAAAGTTGTTCACTGCAGTGGACGCTATGCGCCACAGGGTTAATACTCTTGTGGATGACTTCACACTTTTATTTATTTAGAGTAAATTTTTACTTTTTGCACAGTATAGATGTCTTGCCTAAATCATTTTGCAATTCGTTTTGATCATATGATAACTTTTTACAAGATGCTAAATGACAGCATCTTCTGCAAACAATTTGAGAGGGCTGCGCAGATTGTTTCCTAAACCGTTTATGTAGACCACGAACAACAGAGAGTCTAGAACACTTCCTTGGAGAACGCCAGATGTTACTTCTGTTCTACTCGATGACTTTCCGTTAACTGTTACGAACTGTGACCTTTCAGACAGGAAATCACGAATCCAGTCACACAGTTGACACGATGCTCCATGGGCACGCAGTTAAGTCGCTTATGAGGAATGACGTCAACCGACTTCTAGAAATCTAAAAATCTGGATCAATTCGACGTCCGTTCTCGATAGCACTCATTATTTTGTGAGAATAAAGAGCTAGCTGTGTTTCAGAAGAACAATACTGTATTTTCTGAATCCGTGTTGCCGGCGGCAGTGGCCGAACGGTTCTAGGCACTTCAGTCCGGAACCACGCGGCTGCTCCGGTCGCAGGTTCGAATCCTGCCTCGGGCATGGATGTGTGTGATGTCCTTAGTTAGGCGAAGGAGTTGTAAGTCTAGAGACTGATGACCTCAGATGTTAAGTCCCATAGTGCTTAGAGCCATTTGAGCCATTTGAACCATTTGAATCCGTGTTGGCTATTTATCAATAAATCGTTTCCTTCGAGGTAATTCATGATGTTCGGGCACAGCGTATGTTCCAAAATTCTTCTGCATGTCGACGTTAGTGATATGGGTCTGTAATTCAACGTACTACTCCTATTTCCATCCCTGGATGTTTGTGTGACTTGTGGAACTTACCAGAATTTGCGTACGGATCTTTCTAAGACCGAGCGGTTGTATATGATTGCTAAATATGGAGCTATTTTACAGCATATTCTGAAAGGAACCTTCCGACTGCAATTCGATCTGGACCACAGGCCTTGTCTTTATTGTTTTAAGGTGCTTCGCTACACCGAAGATATCTGCTTCTAAGTCCAAAACGGCAGATGAACTAGACAAAAAGATGGACGAAAATTTTAAGGAGACAGACGAAAACTTCTCGAAATGTAATGAGAAAAACGTGGAATTGCAAATCAATTTAATGAACACAGTGACCATCTCAAGTAACAGGTCATGTGCAAGTGTGTGCAGCACCGATCGAAAAGTTAGACAAAATGATCGGGGAAGAATTGAAGAAATCTGAAGAGTGAATGAAAGAAGTGATTGAAGATTAGCTTAGCAGTTGCGAGAATAAATTAAATACTGCAACTCAAGAGGTGAAGAAAAGGACCGTTGAGTTATAGAAGGATGTGGATAACATTAAAGAATGGAAGGACGTAGTCGTGGGCGACGTCTTACAAATAAAGAAACACGTAGAAAACTTGACGTCACGCAATGACGCTACTGTGGATAGGATCTTTCGTGTTAATTTAAAAGATCAGGAAGAGATAAAAGTACTCTTTTAATACAAGGAAATTCAGTCAGATATTAACCGTGGGAATCGGGAAGCGTTGGTCTAATTATTTAAGCAGAGTCAGCGAAACAATAATTCGATCGACAATACACGAAGCGGATAAACATTAATGAGCGAAAAAAAGACGCTAAAGAAGAGCAAGAACGGCAGGTTTTAACGGACAGGCTCTGTCACCTATGCGGTATATGGTACCGCGTCAACTAAACATGTAATCATTAGTACACGGAAGTTAATTTATAGGAACCTGGACGAGGATGAAATACGAAAGCATTTCGTTTCAGTTCAAAACTATGCACTGTTTCCAGATACTGCGCATAGTCTACTTCCCAAAATTTGGATTGAGCAGTTCCAAGAAGGTCTGCCCTGATCCAGCTCACAAGATCAACTTTCTTTGCGCCTACTTATGCGAAGAAGCAGCACTTCCGTGAAGAAGCAGCTGTGTGCATGATTGCGCCAAGTGCCAACGTTTGACGAATTTAAACATGCGTTTCTGCGGGAATTCTTGGTTAAGGAGAAACGGGAACTCGTCAAATTAGGCATTTTAGTGATGGAGCCTCAGACGGACTCAGAACTTCCCAGTCTGGCGCAATACTTCAATGAAATGGTTGCGAGTAGCCGATTTTTGGACAGGCGTTGGAACTCCTACGGATCGGCCAAACGAACTGTGGGTGAACAGAATCCTAACGACAAGTAAAGCTTCTCTCCCATGCAATTCACCATCGAGCTACTGTCAAACCCGAGTGCCCCACAAATCTCGATGTTACACGATTCGACCAATCGGCCAAATGGAGATCCACAGTGAGACTCCTTCCAGTCTGTGTTGGTAACGTTGTTTCATACGAGTAGGCGGCATCTCCGAGTACTTCGCAACGATCTGTCGCACTTCACGACCCTCAAGTATCCTACCTGGCCTGGTAACATTTCTAAACACGAACAACACTAATACAATGGTCGCCTAGTTAACTAAGGTTGAAAATTGACGGCTGAAAGGTGTTTAATTTGACATCCTCCGTCGAACGGCCGAGTCCCGCGACCATTGCTAAAAATATAGACATACAGAGACTAATACACTCTGGTAGGCCTTATACCTGTAACTGAGAATTTTTTTGAGTCACCAGTCTTCCGATTTGTTTGATGCGACCCGCCACGAATTTCTCTCCTGTGACAACCTTTCCATTTCAGAACAGCAATTACGGCCTATGTCCTCAATTATTTGCTGGATGAATTCCAATGTCTGCCCTTTACAGCTCCCTCTCTAAAGGGGGTTGTTCTCTGATGTCTTAAAAGATGTCCTATCATCCTGTCACTTATTTTTTTCGATGTTTTCCGTATCTTCCTTTTCCCGCCGATTCTGCGGAGAACCTCATCATTCATTACCTTATCAGTCCACCTAATTTTCAACAATCTGCTGTAGCACCATCCCACATGCTTCGATTCTTTTCTGTTCCAGATTTCCCACAGTCCATTTCTCACTAACATACAATGCCGTTCTCCGAATGTACGTTATCAGAAATTTTTTCTTCAAATTAAGGCCTAACATGGAGACTAGTAGACATCTCTTGGCCAGGAATGCCCTTTTTGCCAGTCCTCGTCTGCTTTTTATGCCCCCCTTGCACCGTCCATCACGAATTATTTTGCTACCTATGTAGCAGAATTCCTTAACTACATCTACTTCGTGATAACAAATTCTGATGTTAAGTTTCTCGCTGTTCTCATTTCTGTTACTTCTCATTACTCTCATCTTACTTCGATTTACTCTCGGTCCATAATCTATACTCATAAGACTGTTCATTCCACTCAACAGAACTTGTAATTCTTCTTCACTTCCACTGAGGAACGGCATCACCGAATCTTTTCATTGATTTCCTTTCACCTTGAATTTTAATCCCATTCTTGAACCTTTCTTTTATTTCCTTCATTGCTTCTTCGATGTGTAGCACAAAACACATGACTGATCGATTACATTTGTATGCGCGTCTACTTACTTCCGCAGTGCGGAAACAGTATTCAGTTGCACATACCGTTTCAGTCATATTCGCGGCGGTAACTTTCGACGAATTACACTGCAACAGCTTTGTTCCCTGAATGTTAATCTTTACTGTCGTGAACTGACAATGTTCCCCGACAGAGATTAAAGTGACAGCTCCAGCAATGCCCACGATACTCCCATCTGCCCACTGAAGACGCCGCAACATCATGCTACAACTGAATCACATGGTTCGTTTGAGCCGTTGCCAGCGGGCACATGCGCATGCGCAGAGCTGTAATCGCCTATGAGCAGCGGTTTCTCCCTCTTCTGGTTGCGTGAGGTCTGGCTGTTGCTTGGTGCATACAAGCAACTGTATTTTTATTATTTTAGCAAGAAATGTGTATTGCTTCTTATTAGCTTTTGCAGTGCTGTGTACATGTAAACCTGATTGGAATAGCTACATTACGGTGACGCAGAGTAAAAAAAAATACACATCCGATTAAGAAAAAATGGTAATGAATGCTGTTCACGTCGAAGAGAGACAGTATTAACAAAGCGCTCGACTCCCCATGCGCCACCCCCGGGGGGAAGGTGGGGTGACTTTGAAATCTTAAATAGGAACCACAATCTTTTTATTGCAGATTTGGATTCTCGTTGAAAAAAATGTACCTTCTGTATGAAACATTTCTTTCGTTTCATGACAGATGGCGCTGTAATCGGCAAACATGGAAATGAGATGACAATTGTTGCAAAACGGTACTATCTCAAACAAATACACATCCGATTAGGACAATCGACGTACTTTTTTTATATTTTTGATAATGCTATGATGTGACACCTCACAAAATCGAATGAAGCAAAGCCGTGATCATGCTCTCAGTCCGCGGTCAGACTGTGCATGTTACTTCAACGATTCGGATTGTACAATGAGTGACGTACTAAGCTGCTGTCAGCCGGTCGAAGTGGCCGTGCGGTTGAAGGCGCTGCAGTCTGGAACCGCAAGACCGCTACGGTCGCAGGTTCCAATCCTGCCTTGGGCATGGATGTGTGTGATGTCCTTAGGTTAGTTAGGCTTAACTAGTTCTAAGTTCTAGGGGACTAATGACCTCAGCAGTTGAGTCCCATAGTGCTCAGAGCCATTTGAACCGTTAAGCTGCTGCCAGCCCGCCCCCCTCTGGGGGAATCAAAAGTCAATAAAAGAATAAAACACATCTCGTCGCAATTATTCCAATATTTTAACGATTGCAGTGAGGGTCGATGTCATTGCCGCGTACTTTGAGACTCACAGAAATGTTGACGAAGCTCGCAAAGGTATGCCACCCTGTTCCCTGATAGGTATGTTCCGTCTGCAAAGACATTTCGCAGTATTGTCCACCAGTTTACTGAAACAGGAAGTGTTAAACCTAGAGAAAGAGTCCGACTGCGGCCTGTGACAAAGGAAAATAATACAGTGAATGTTTTCTGCGGTTGCACCAAATCCTCACATTAGCTCATGGCAAATTGCGCGAGGTTCAGGAATTTCGCAAAGAAGTCTTCTACGCGTACTGCATGCACATAAATGGCATCCATTTCATTTATCGTTGCATCAAGAACTGCATGCTGTCGATTTTCACTATCGTCTGAATTTCTGCAACTGGATACAGAAACAACTGCCAGTCAATGAAAATTTAATTTCACAGATCTTTTCTCTGATGAATGAAATTTTACGAATCGTGGTCAAGTGATTCGACATAATATGCATTACTGGTCAGTGGAGAATCCCCATTGGGTAAGGCAAGTTGAACATCAACGCCCATGGAGAGTCAACGTTTGGTGCGTTATTTTAGGTACTTACGTAATTGGCCCATACTTCATGGAAGGTAATCTGACTGGTCAAATATACAACAGCGACATTGTGAATAATGGTTTTACCCATACTAATGGACGATGTCAAACTTCAAACAAGACTGGATATGTAGTTTCAACACGATGGATGCCCAGCGCATTATTCACGACTAGCTCATTTCTAATCGAAACTATCCGAGTCGATGGATTCCACGAGGAGGTCCTCAAATGTGGCCCGCACGTTCACCCGATTTGAGTCTGCCGATTATTTCCTGTAGATATGGCTAAAAGAGAGTGTTTACATGGATGTACCAACAATCCCCGAAGATATGTGGCAGCGAATTCACAAGAATGTGTAAGCTTTGGTGCAGACACTAATATATGTCTGATTGTCGTTCAAACACAGAGTTGTAATGTACATTAGAACAAAGGACAACATTTCGAACATTTGTTGCACTTGGTTCAAATGGTTCTGAGCACTATGGGACTTAACATCTGTGGTCATCAGTCCCCTAGAACTTAGAACTACTTAAACCTAACTAACCTAAGGACATCACACACATCCATGCCCGAGGCAGGATTCGAACCTGCGACCGTAGAAGTCGCGCGGTTCCGGACTGAGCGCCTGAACCGCTAGACCACCGCGGTCGGCGTTTGTTGCACTGAAACAACTGTGAGTGCCAAGGGGACTCACAGTAAGGAAGCACCCCGAGATAGTGAGAGGCAAGGGGACTCAGTAAACAAGTACCCCGAAGGGAACATATTACTCTACGTCCACTCGTTCCTGGCTAAGGCTAAATGTAGTCTAAGAATGCATTGCGGGACGGTAGACGGTGTCACACGATAGCACTTTTCCAAATATCAAAGAACGTACTTTGATTTTCCTAATCGAATGTGTATGTTTGTGTTTTGTTTTATTTTGCAACAGTTGTCATTTCATTTTCATGTGTTCCGGTTACGGGGCCATCTATCATGAAACCATCATATCACATAAAAGTTACATATTTATTCATGAAAAATCCAAATCTGCAAGAAAAATAGGGGTTCCTATTTAAGATTTCAAAGGCCTCCCGCCCACTTTCCGGCCCTCGGGCGTTGTGCAGAAGGGCCGAGCGTTATGTTAATGGATGTCCCTCTTAGAGGTGAACAACTTTCATTACTGTATTTTTTTTAATCCGATGTGTATTTTGCCAAGTATTCCGACAAACAGTTTCAAATGCCTCGCCGGCCGCTGTGGCCGAGCGGTTCTAGGCGCTTCAGTCCGGAACCGCGCTGCTGCTATGGTCGCAGGTACGAATCCTGCCTCGGGCATGGATGTTTGTGATGTCCTTAGGTTAGTTAGGTTGAAGTAGTTCGAAGTCTACGGGACTGTTGACCTCAGATGTTACGTTCCATAGTGCTTAGAGCATCAGAACCATCAAATGCCTCACCCGGTGTATATATATAAATTACGTCATCAACAGCAAAATACACTCCTGGAAATTGAAATAAGAACACCGTGAATTCATTGTCCCAGGAAGGGGAAACTTTATTGACACACTCCTGGGGTCAGATAAATCACATGATCACACTGACAGAACCACAGGCACATAGACACAGGCAACAGAGCATGCACAATCTCGGCACTCGTACAGTGTATATCCACCTTTCGCAGCAATGCAGGCTGCTATTCTCCCATAGAGACGATCGTAGAGATGCTGGATGTAGTCCTGTGGAACGGCTTGCCATGCCATTTCCACCTGGCGCCTCAGTTGGACCAGCGTTCGTGCTGGACGTGCAGACCGCGTGAGACGACGCTTCATCCAGTCCCAAACATGCTCAATGGGGGACAGATACGGAGATCTTGCTGGCCAGGGTAGTTGACTTACACCTTCTAGAGCACGTTGGGTGGCACGGGATACATGCGGACGTGCACTGTTCTGTTGGAACAGCAAGTTCCCTTGCCGGTCTAGGAATGGTAGAACGATGGGTTCGATGACGGTTTGGATGTACCGTGCACTATTCAGTGTCCCCTCGACGATCACCAGTGGTGTACGGCCAGTGTAGGAGATCGCTCCCCACACCATGATGCCGGGTGTTGGCCCTGTGTGCCTCGGTCGTATGCAGTCCTGATTGTGGCGCTCACCTGCACGGCGCCAAACACGCATACGACCATCATTGGCACCAAGGCAGAAGCGACTCTCATCGCTGAAGACGACACGTCTCCATTCGTCCCTCCATTCACGCCTGTCGCGACACCATTGGAGGCGGGCTGCACGATGTTGGGGCGTGAGCGGAAGATGGCCTAACGGTGTGCGGGACCGTAGCCCAGCTTCATGGTCCTCGCCGATACCCCAGGAGCAACAGTGTCCCTAATTTGCTGGGAAGTGGCGGTGCGGTCCCCTACGGCACTGCGTAGGATCCTACGGTCTTGGCGTGCATCCGTGCGTCGCTGCGGTCCGGTCCCAGGTCGACGGGCACGTGCACCTTCCGCCGACCACTGGCGACAACATCGATGTACTGTGGAGACCTCACGCCCCACGTGTTGAGCAATTCGGCGGTACGTCCACCCGGCCTCCCACCATGCCCACTATACGCCCTCGCTCAAAGTCCGTCAACTGCACATACGGTTCACGTCCACGCTGTCGCGGCATGCTACCAGTGTTAAAGACTGCGATGGAGCTCCGTATGCCACGGCAAACTGGCTGACACTGACGGCGGCGGTGCACAAATGCTGCGCAGCTAGCGCCATTCGACGGCCAACACCGCGGTTCCTGGTGTGTCCGCTGTGCCGTGCGTGTGATCGTTGCTTGTACAGCCCTCTCTCAGTGTCCGGAGCAAGTATGGTGGGTTTGACACACCGGTGTCAATGTGTTCTTTTTTCCATTTCCAGGAGTGTATTAGTGTAATTTGAACAGTAAAGTCTGTTTTTGAAATAAATATTATGCCAAGAACTGCAACCGAGCGAGGTGGTGCAGTGGCTAGCACACTGGACTCGCATTCGGGAGGACGACGGTTCAATCCCGTGTCCGGACATCCTGATTTAGGTTTTCCGTGATTTCCCTAAATCACTCCAGGGAAATGGTTCCTTCGAAAGGGCACGGCCGACTTCCTTCCCCTTCCTTTCCTAATCCGATGAGGCCGATGACGTCGCTGTCTGGTCTCCTCCCACAAAACAACCCAACCCCAACCCAAGAACTGCATCCTTATTTTGCATTTCTTATCTCGATAGATGATAAAACAGTTGCTCCAAGTACAATGACTGCGTATGTCCTGTCTGAACAACATGCCGCAATGTCATTTGATGCCCCAAACTACCGAAGAGCACGTGACGTACGTCCAGTTCACGCAAGCAACAGCGACTGTGCTTTGGTTACGGCTTTAGTTAGCAAAGGCCCGTGTTAAAGTATGAAATAATTGTGTCACAGATCGTCGATAAAAGTTGTTGTACAAAACAACTGTACCTAACGAGGAGCAGCCGAAACAAGAATAACTTAACATTGAAACTGGAACCAAGACAAGAAAAATAAAGGCACGTTAATAATATTGGCCGATCTGAAAAAAAGCGATCGACAACGTAAAATGGAGCAAGATCTTCAAAATTCTGATATAAGTATGAGTAAGCTATAGGGAAATATGTACAAACCATTTCATTTATCGTTGCATCAAGAACTGCATGCTGTCGATTTTCACAATCGTCTGAATTTCTGCAACTGGATACAGAAACAACTGCCAGTCAATGAAAATTTAATTTCACAGATCTTTTCTCTGACGAATGAAATTTTACGAATCGTGGTCAAGTGATTCGACATAATATGCATTACTGGTCAGTGGAGAATCCCCATTGGGTAAGGCAAGTTGAACATCAACGCCCATGGAGAGTCAACGTTTGGTGCGTTATTTTAGGTACTTACGTAATTGGCCCATACTTCATGGAAGGTAATCTGACTGGTCAAATATACAACAGCGACATTGTGAATAATGGTTTTACCCATACTAATGGACAATGTCAAACTTCAAACAAGACTGGATATGTAGTTTCAACACGATGGATGCCCAGCGCATTATTCACGACTAGCTCATTTCTAATCGAAACTATCCGAGTCGATGGATTCCACGAGGAGGTCCTCAAATGTGGCCCGCACGTTCACCCGATTTGAGTCTGCCGATTATTTCCTGTAGATATGGCTAAAAGAAAGTGTTTACATGGATGTACCAACAATCCCCGAAGATATGTGGCAGCGAATTCACAAGAATGTGTAAGCTTTGGTGCAGACACTAATATATGTCTGATTGTCGTTCAAACACAGAGTTGTAATGTACATTAGAACAAAGGACAACATTTCGAACATTTGTTGCACTTGGTTCAAATGGTTCTGAGCACTATGGGACTTAACATCTGTGGTCATCAGTCCCCTAGAACTTAGAACTACTTAAACCTAACTAACCAAAGGCCATCACACACATCCATGCCCGAGGCAGGATTCGAACCTGCGACCGTAGCGGTCGCGCGGTTCCAGACTGAAGCGCCTAGAACCGCTCGACCACTCCGGCCGGCGTGAAAGTGAAGGAGACTCCTTTGAATGGTATGAACAGTGTAATGAGCACAGAACATGCACTGAGAATAAACCAAAGAAAGACGAAAGTAATGAAAATTAGCAAAAATGAGAATAGCGAGAAATTTACCAGCAAAATTGGGGATAGCGAAGTAGATAAAGTGAAGGAATTCTGCTACTTTGAAAGCAAAGTAACGGATAATGAACGAAGTAAGGAGGACATAAAACGGCAGACTAGCACGGGGAAAGAAGGCATTACTCGCCAAAAGAACTCTATTAGAATCAAACATCCGCCTTCATTTGAGGAAGAAATTTTTGGGAATGTACTTTTAGAGCACAGCATTGTACCGAATCATGGACGGTGGGAAAACCGAGAACGAAAAGAATAGTTTGTCATGCACGATGAAATCAAAAGTATCCGGACACCTGGCTGCAAATGACTTACAAGTTCGTGGCGCCCTCCATTGGTAATGCTGGAATTCAATATGGTGTTGGCCCACCCTTAGCCTTGAGCCGGCCGAAGTGGCCGTGCGGTTCTAGGCGCTGCAGTCTGGAACCGCGAGACCGCTAAGTTCTAGGGGACTAATGACCTCAGATATTAAGTCCCATAGTGCTCAGAGCCGTTTTTTTTTTTTTTTTTTTTTTTGCAATAAAGGCCTGACAATGACGGGAATGCTATCAGTCTCGTGTTGAGGCAACAACGCCCATTCCACCTACAGAGCTGCTCACAAGTTTTGGAGAGTGGTTGGTGGATGCAACCCGCCTCCCTGGCGCATCCCAGACACACTCTATGGGATTCAAATCGCCATGCGTGCAATATCTTTCGTATCCAAGAAAACATCCAACCACCCGTGCTCTATTATATCGAGCATTATCGCCCATCAATACAAAGTCTGGGCCCATACCACCTCGCAAAAACCGCACATGAGGTCCCAAGATCTCGTCGCGATACCTGACTGCAGTTAAACCTTACCGATTCACACGTACAGTTACATAAGAGGTGTCCGAGTGGTCAACATAACACCTGCCCACACCATTAAGGATACTCCTCGATATCGGTCTCTTTCCACAATGTTAGGGTTCCGAAATCGTGTTCCACGCTCTCTCCAGATGCAAATACGTCGAGACCAAATCGAGACTCGTCTGCGAAAAGAACATAGGCCTACTGTTCGACTGTGCAGATGGCATGTTGACGACTCCACACGTCCACTTCTGTGAAGAGGCATCAGCGGTACACATACAGAAGGTCTCCGACAATAAAGGCTACTTTGCCGAAACCTTCTGCACACCGTTTGTCTCGATACAACACGTCCAATGGATGCTGCGAGGTCAGATGCCAGTTGCCGTACAGTACTAAGACGGTGCCTACGTATCCTTGCGGCCAAATAACGATTCTCTCCTTTTGATATGACACGTGGTCGGCCATGCCCTGGTCTTCAGGATACTGTTCCGGTCTCTTAAGTTGTCGCCACATCCGAGAAACAACAGAAAGATTCACATTAAGCCTTCAGCCCTCATCAGTTTGCGACTATCCTGCTTCCATTCTTCTTATGGCTCTCACCGCAGTGTGTCTGGTAGGCATCTTCTTTGTGCCGTACTGCAGCGTCTGTGACTGTATACACAGAGATTGTGGATGTGGGACTACCCGGCAAACACTATCCCGTTTGTTAGCATCTTTGACGTGGTTATCCATTGACCGGAATGTCATCTTCCGTGAAGAACACTACTGTACGGACATCTGTTGACATTTTGTATGATTATACCGTGAATTGGATACAACACAGGGAAACAGCGGTTTGTTGCTTTAATTTTTAACACCAGTGTGTAATAAATACATTGAAAAGAAAATAGTAAAAATGATTGAAATCATCGAACCAATCGATAATTTTTGCGTATAGTTCTTTCCACTCTGAATATTTCTACGTAAACAGAAATGAAATGGAATTACCTCAAAATTTTGAACTGTTGACGCCAAGTGGTAAAAAAAAGAAAAACCAGCACAATCACGTGTACGTCGACTGGACGGATGGCAACAGACTCACAGGCCCGTGTTAACAACCGTGGTCGTACGATCGTGTGGGTAAGGGCGCACAAGGGGTCACGAGTGTCACACCACGGTGGATAGAATAAAAAAAACACACTTGAGTGAAAATTGCCTGGAGTGTTTTTGATACTCAAATTAGGGATTTTATTTCGTCAAAAAACGAAATTCTTTGCACACTGGACTCGCATTCGGGAGGACGACGGTTGCCGGCCGCGGTGGCCGAGTGGTTCTAGGCGCATAGTCCGGAACCGCGCGACTGCTACGGTCGCAGGTTCGAATCCTGCCTCGGGCATGAATGTGTGTGATGTCCTTAGGTTAGTTAGGTTTAAGTAGTTCTAAGTTCTAGGGGACTGATGGTTCAAATGGCTCTGAGCACTATGGGACTCAACTGCTGAGGTCATTAGTCCCCTAGAACTTAGAACTAGTTAAACCTAACTAACCTAAGGACATCACAAACATCCATGCCCGAGGCAGGATTCGAACCTGCGACCGTAGCGCTAGGGGACTGATGACCACATATGTTAAGTCCTATAGTGCTCAGAGCCATTTGAACCATTTGACGACGGTTCAATCCCGCGTCGGGCCATCCTGATTTAGGTCTTCCGTGATTTCCCTAAATCGTTTCAGACAAATACCATGATGGATCCTTTGACATGGCACGGCCGACTTCGTTCCCGATCCTTCCCTAATCCAATGAGACCGATGACCTCGCTGTTTGGTCTCTTCCCCCAAATCATTACAATCCAATGTACACGTCTAGACACATACTCACTGTAATAGTAAAGAATAATTACTTTTTGTTTAACCTAGGGCAACTCGTCTTTAAAACAATGTCCACGTGTTTCGATAAAAGCGTGTAAGACATATGAAAATGAATATATAATTCGAAGCCGACAATGTTAGTTTTGCTGTTGTGTAATGTAATCATTATGCCAACTAAACACACTGTAGAAAGCTAAACCTCTGATGTATCAGAAGCATTATGTTTTCAATTTTGACTAATGCCACTAGAGACAAATTTTCAACGCGAAAAATATTTAAAAACTGAAGATTGCTTAATGAGTAATACAGAATTATAGGTTGGAATTTGATAGAACAGGCAAGAACAATGTGAATCACGGAACAGACTGGGATGTGTGAATGTGTGTGTGTGTGTGTGTGTGTGTGTGTGTGTCGGGGGGGGGGGGCAGGGGGGGGGCGTTAAGGACGTAATGAAGTCTCCATGAAATGAAATGTAGATAGGGAGGAACACGTAGACAGGCGAATGGATGATTGACGGGCCAAGGAAGCTCTTTTGTGAATTCCAAGAGATAAGAAAGAGCGGGCGATGTCTTAATGTAAAGCGAGCAGGGGACATTAGAAAACCTCCGGGAGCAACAAGGTCCTGTATATAACTGAGTGCAGTAAAGTACGGAGAAATCCACGGGGGGCCTTTATCCAGAACTGGATGTCAAACGGCTGATGATATTCTGTCACAGCATAAGGCCTTAGTTAATTACATTTGCATATCCTCCCCTGGAATATTCAACACATTTACGTATAATTATTCTGCTTGCCCTACTGTATGACTGAAATCTTACCACGCCCAGTGCCTCGCAAAACATTCGCCAAACACTCCCTCCCATCTGTCCCACATTACATCCCTTGGCGAAATTCCGTTCCTCCTCCTCTGTCACCTCATAGTACAATTTCATCCACACAAATAAATTTAGACTACTAACAACGTTATAAAACCATAAAATTTACACGTACAAATTACGGTCGCGCTAACGGCAGCTGCTTGTCAGTGGGCATTTCAATTCTGTAGTATTTGAAGAAAACGGTAGCTTTCGTAAAACGTGTGTGCAAACGTGGAGATTTTTTTACCAACACAAACGGTAAATCACCATTAGTTGAAAGAGAGTGGTCATCGATGAAATTTTATCTGTAAAGACGTTACTGAATAATTCTACATTCCCTACAGTAGTGGACCAACATCTCTCATGTTCCTACCGACGAACGTTTATAGTGAACGATATCCCCCGTAGCAGTATTTCCCGCACTTGCGGGTATTCTGCGTACGACGGACGTACTGAATCCTATATGGTTCATGATCAGGCTCAATGCTTGACAGCATTTTTAATCTGTTCTGAAGAATAAATCTTATTATGTCTAGCAAACCTGGCTAATGTCACTCATCACTGAGCCATCAAACTACGAAACCCTACATTACTGCAACTCGTTACTGGCCAACGGCGCCCGCAAAATGGGGGAATGGAGGGCAAGCCTCTAAAATTGTCATTTTTGATACAAATGTGTTGGTCAGCTTCGATAAATGTCATGTGATGAGAAATAAATTTTATAGATGACAGAAAGAAACAACTTATTACATGCCAGAGGATTGATCATTATACATCCAGTGTGTGAATAAAAATATCCTCTCGTACCTGCGCTGTTCCATTTAAATGAAGTCAGGGCTGAATGCACCCTGAAAAGGAGTCCGCAGTTCGTGGTCTAGTGGCTAGCGTTGCTGCCTCTGGATCAAGAGGTCACGGGTTCGATTCCCCGCCGGGTTGGGGATTTTCTCTGCCCGGGGACTGGGTGTCTGTGTTGTCCTCCTCCTCCTCATCATCATCATTCGCGACAGTGACTAGAATGGAATATGGACTGTGTTAAAATTGGGACTTTGTACGGGCGCTGATGAATGCGCATTTGAGCGCCCCACAAACCAAACATCATCATCATTATCACCCTGAAAAGAAGCACATGCGGCACGAGTACAGCCACAGTAACGTCGACCGGTGAGTGTACGATGGTCAAAGACATGGAAGTCAGTACTCCCATGAAATATTACACCATAGCACCTGGACCACCAAAACAATCATGTTCGACAATGTTCCTGAGTGCATTACGTGTTCCTTCCATACGAGGGTAAGCCCAGTATCACTATTCAGACCGAATTTGCCCTCATCCGAGGAGAGCACGCGACACCCAACTCCTCGTCACTCCAGTCCCTGTCCTCTTGGTGCCATCGCAAACGGTTCCACTGATGTGAGAACACGACGTACTCGTTGTCGGGCAAAGACACCACCCTCATGCAGTCGCCATGCCACTGTGGAGCGTGAGATTACGTGCAATGCAGTCGTGGCAGCAGTTGCACCCGCCGTTTGGCGTGGGTCTCTTCTTGCCTACTGCACAAGGCAGCGCCCATCTGCTTCTGCGGCTGACCGTGATCGATCACTTCATCTTCTTAGGGCAGCAGTGCCTGTGGCTCTGAACGCTTCCCAGTCACGTGAAACAATGTTGTAAGCAACTCCAAACTCCTGGGCTACACTCGTCACACTTCGTCCTTAGAGTTTCCCAATGTTTTTTGCCCGTCCATAGTGCACAGTAACTCATGCGCTGTCTTTCTGCGTTCCATCAACCACCTCGTGTTGCGGAGCCAGTTCCATCTGGCGCTGTAGCTCCGCTGATAACACGCCACGAGATGTCCAGCTTCCTGTGGACGACTGGGAGACCACCAGCAACAGCTTGCCGCACTTTTCACTGTGTAGTTAATATGTTATGTTACTTTATGTAGCTCGTCCTTAAGTTTAGCATAGCAGCGCATATATACGTGTTTGGGGATAGTTCAATGTTACGCGAATTGCCTGGTTCGAGCGCGTCCGTGTATTTCGACTAACATGCATTTCTGGGTCCATGCACACTTATTACTCGATATTGATACAATATACTTGTGGGAAACTCCCCATGAACCGTGGACTTCGCCGTTGGTGGGTATGTGCAACCACAACGGAGAGATATGTGTTGAGAGGCCAGACAAACGTGAGGTTCCCGAAGAGGGGCAGCAGCCTTTTCTGGATGATTGACTGATCTGGCCCTGTAACACTAACCAAAACGGCCTTGCTGTGCTGGAACTGCGAACGGCTGAAAGCAATGGGAAACTACAGCCGTAATTTTTACCGACGGCACGCAGCTTTACTGTATGGTTAAATGATGATGGCGTCATCTTGGGTAAAATATTCCGGAGGTAAAATAATCCCCCATTCGGATCTCCGGGCGGGGACTACTCAGGAGGAAGTCGTTATCAGGAGAAAGAAAGCTGGCGTTCTACGGATCGGAGTGTGGAATGTCAGACCCCTTAGTCGGGCATGTAAGTTAGAAAATTTAAAAAGGGAAATGGATAGGTTAAAGTTAGATATGGTGGGAAATAGTGAAGTTCGGTGGCAGGAGGAACAAGACTTCTGGCGAGTTGACTACAGGGTTATAAATACAAAATCAAATAGGTGTAATGCAGGAGTAGGTTTAATAATGAATAAAAAAAACAGGAGTGCGAGTAAGCTTCTACAAACAGCATAGTGAACGAATTATTGTGGCCAAGGTAAACATGAAGCCCACGCCCACTACAGTAGTACAAGTTTATATGCCAACTAGCTCCGTAGATGACGAAGAGATTGGTGAAATGTATGTTGAGATAAAAGAAGTTATACAGATAGTGAAGGGGGACGAAAATTTAATAGTTATGGGTGACTGGAATTCGATAGTAGAAAAAGGAAGAAAAGGAAACGTAGTAGGTGAATATGGAATGGGGGTAAGGAATGAATTTTGCACAAAGCATAACTTAATCGTATTAACGTTTCAAGAATCATGAAAGAAGTTAGTATACATGGAGATACTGAAAGGTTTCAGGTAGATTATATAATGGTAAGACAGAGAATTAGGAACCAGGTTTTAAATTGTAAGACATTTCCAGGGGCAGATGAGAACTCTGACCAAAATCTATTGGTTATGAACTGTAGATTAAAACTGAAGAAACGGCAAAAAAGGTGGGAATTTAAAGAGATGAGACTTGGATAAACTGAAAGAACCGGAAGCTGTAGAGGGTTTCAGAGAGAGCATTAGGGAACGATTGACAAGAATGGGGGAAAGAAATACATTAGATGAAGAATGGGTAGCTTTGAGAGATGAAATAGTAAAGGCAGCAGAGTATCAAGTAGGTAAAAAGACGAGGGCTAGTAGAAAACCTTGGGTAACAGAAGAAATATTGAATTTCATTGATGAAAGGAGAAAATACAAACATGCAGTAAATGAAGCAAGCAAAAAGCAATACAAACGTCTCAAAAACGAGATCGACAGGAAGTGCAAAATGACTACGCAGGGATGGCTAGAGGACAAATGTAAGGATGTAGGGGTAAAATAGATACTGCGTACAGGAAAATGAAAGAGACCTTTGGAGAAAAGAGAACCAGTTGTGTGTATATCAAGAGCTCAGATGTAAACCAAGTTCTAAGCAAAGAAGGGAAAGCAGAAAGGTGGAAGGAGTATGTAGAGGGTCTTTACAAGGGCGACGTACTTGAGGACAATATTATGGAAATGGAAGAGGATGTAGACGAAGACGAAATGGGAGATATGATACTGCGTGAAGAGTTTGACAGAGCACTAAACGATGTAAGTCGAAACAAGGCCCCGGGAGTAGACAACATTCCATTAGAACTACTGACAGCCTTGGGAGAACCAGTCCTGACAAAACTCTACCATCTGGTGAGCAAGATGTATGAGACAGCCGAAATACCCTCAGATTCAAGAAGAATATAATAATTGCAATCCCAAAGAAAGCAGGTGTTGACAGGTGAAAAAATTACCAATCTATCAGTTTTAATAAGTCACGGCTGCAAAATACTAAAACGAATTCTTTACAGACGACCTCAGGGTAGATCAGTTTGAATTCCGTAGAAATGTTGGCACACGTGAGGCAATACTGACCCTACGACTTATCTTAGAAAATAGATTAAGGAAAGGCAAACCTACGTTTCTAGCATTTGCACACTTAGAGAAAGCTTTTGACAATGTTGACTGGAATACTCTCTTTCAAATTCTGAAGGCTGCAGGGGTAAAGTACAGGGAGCGAAAGGCTATTTAGAACTTGTACAGAAACCAGATGGCAGTTATAAGAGTCGAAGGCAGGAAAGGGAAGCAATGGCTGGGAAGGGAATGAGACAGGGTTGTAGCCTATCCCCGGTGTTATTCAATCTGTGTATTGAGTAAGAAGTAAAGGAAGCAAAAGAAAAGTTCGGAATAGGAATTAAAATCCATGGAGAAGAAATAAAAACTTTGGGGTTTGCTGATGACAATGTATTTCTGTGAGAGACAGCAAAGGATCTGGAAGAGCAGTTGAACGGAATGGATTGTGTCTTGAAAGGAGGATATAAGATGAACATCAACAAAAGCAAAATGAGGATAATGGAATGTAGTCAAATTAATTCAGTTGATGCTGAGGGAATTAATTTAGGAAATGAGGCACTTTAGTAAATGAGTTTTTCTATTTGAGAAGCAAAATAACTGATGATAGTTGAAGTAGAAAGGAAATAAAATGTAGAGTGGCAATGACAACGAAACCATTTCTGAAGAAGAGAAATTTGTTAATATCGAGTGTAGACTTAAGCGTCAGGAAGTCGTTTCTGAAAGTATCTGTAGGTAGTGTAGCCATGTATGGAAGTGAAACATGGACGATAACTAGTTTGGGCAAGAAGAGAATAGAAGCTTTCGAAAGGTGGTGCTACAGAAGAATGCAGAAGATTAGATGAGTAGATCATGTAACGAATAAGGAGGTATTGAATAGGATTGGGGAGAAGAGAAGTTTGTGGCACAACTTGACTAGAAGAAGGGATCGGTTGGTAGGACATGTTCTGAGGCATCAAGGGATCACCAATTTAGTATTGGAGGGCAGCGTGGAGGGTAAAAATCGTAGAGGGACACCAAGAGATGAATGCACTAAACAGATTTAGAAGGATGTAGGTTGCAGTAGGTACTGGGAGATGAAGAAGCTTGCACAGGATAGGGTAGCGCGGAGAGGTGCATCAGACCAGTCTCTGGACTAAAGACCACAACAACAACAACTTGTGGGAAATATATTTAATGTCGGAGAATGAAGTTTCTCTATGTTTATTGATGCTGCTGTTTACAAGCACGTAAAGATACAGGGCGATTAAGTAAGTAAGTAAATTAGTTAGTTAGTTAGTTAGTAACAAGTTTAGTAGGTCATTTGAACGATTCTTTTATCGACATTATGCAGAATGAGTCAGTTGACACTTTATTCATTTTGTGTTGGACAGTAAATTTAATTTCATTTTTGTCTTAGAATCCCACACGTGGAATTAATCATAGTTACATAACGATATTAGGTCACCACTTGATTACATTGTCACTACTAAATTTAGGTCGAGCATCCCGTTGTGTTATGAACGGTAGATAAGGAAGAAGCGCACAGCACCTGTTTATCCATAAGTATGGTGAAAGAGAAGGGATTGTACTGTTCAGGGACTCTACGAATTCTGCCAGTGTTTCTCAGTCACGGGTATAAATTATGAATGTATTTGAATTTCATTTGTTAGAGAAGTTCTAATCATTATTTGGCTTTGCATAGGATTCATCTGTTGCGTAGCCACGGTCTACGAGTGAATGCAGCTCCTCTAAGAGCTATTGTAGAAGGTGTGCGTCGAATCAGACCCAATGGGCAAGAAGTGAACGGCTGACAGCCTGTCCAGACGGAACGAAATGCGGACATAAAAGAAAACAAGGGTGGGGACGATAAGCTGAAACAGTTTCGTGTGCCCGCACAGCGCTGGCGCATTAGGCAGGCAGGGCAGCGGCTGGCTGTGCATACGTTCGAGGTACTGGCCTTCTTGGTCCCTCTCACTAGCGGCTCAACAGGTCCTCTTCGGGCCACTCCCGAAGAAGCTGCATTGGAAGACTCGTACACTCCTTGCTGTTTAGACTTTAGGTGTGGCCGAGCACGAAATGCTCCTCTTGCAGCTGGAACAAATCGCGTTCCTGTCTACAATCTTTGTAGGCACGAGAAACAGTTACCTTCATGTTGATTGTAGGTATGGCCTCGTTCTCCGAACCACAGCAATGCAAGCTACTATCAGCGCTGCTGTTTTATTACATCACTTGAGTCTTCCTTATTGATTAGAAATACACTGCTCTTGCCGTAGTCACCTTACCTGAAGTGCTACACCTAGATTTTTTTTTCCGCTGTTGTTGGCTTCGCGAACTCACTACCGAACTGACACGTTCCACCCTAACTTAGATCTCTTTTGAAGATGGGCTAACAAGCCTAAAACTGGAGAGGGCAAAATACGTTATCATAAAGAAGTACCTGCTCGCAGTTTTTTCAACCTTTCAACATATATTAAAACAAATTCTTAGTAACACGTGGTGCAGACTACAGCATGTTGTGCTACAATGCTAAGCAAGAAACAAATTCTTAATATGGCCATATGCTACATGTGAAAGGCCGCTTATCCCAGCAAGAGCCCCAGGCTCTGCATAAATGTTACAGTGAACCGCTAGATTTCGCTAACAATAAAATTTGTCTGCCGGCCGGTGTGGCCGAACGGTTCTAGGCGCCGCTATGGTCGCAGGTTCGAATCCTGCCTCGGGTATGGATGAGTGTGATGTCCTTAGGTTAGTTAGGTTTAAGTAGTTCTAAGTTCTAGGGGACTGACGACCTCAGATGTTAAGTCCAATAGTGCTCAGAGCCATTTCAACCATTTGAAATTTGTCTGCTGTATTGGAAAATAAACGGAAACGTCATTCGATTACTTCAGAGAGCGCGGTAGAGCTTCCTGCGTCAACCAACGAGTTCCGAAACATAATTACATTTCTGTATCTTAAAGTACTATACAATACTTTCAAACTTGAGCATTCAATGTACGAATAAATAAATGAGGTAACACTAAAACACACCGTTCATCACAAAATTCGCTTACATTTCTTCAGAATTTTAAATTGTAAGCGAGAAAAAACTGCAGGAAATATTTAGACACTTGCTCATCATTTATATTTCAATTTATTTTTATGTACTGCGTTCTTCTAAGTCGGCGGGATATCGTAGTGGCAAGGTTTGTACAGGAGTGAAGGATGGCATTGTAGCACATTTGTGGGTTAATTTTGTTATCATTGGTAGCAACGTGGCTGTGAGGATAATACTTCCGTATTACGCTGGTCAGATAGCAAAACCGCCACAAAAACTGACGAACAACCAAATTTATTGAGACGTTTCGGCGTCCTATGCGAGTAAATAATTGGCCTGTATAGAAAAACGAACAGTGATTCAGCTGACCTAACTTAGTAACTGCCCTCTGCATTCCACCATTACAGAGGATACTTGTGCTATTGTTACAATGATGAAAATCTCCTCTTCCACAATCCCTCGGTGTTATCTCCTTCCCCTATCTCACCTGTCCGAACGAACACATTGTTTCATCTGTGTGCATAAATTTAGACAGCTTACGAAGTTATAAAAACTTAACATAAACAAGTTCGGGTTAACGTTGTAGTAACTGAAGGTAAGGACATCAAGCATGATGGGATGCCGGTGGTCCGCAATAAAGTTCACGTAGGCCACAGCTTTCGTGGTGCTTTCGATTACTACCATAGGCGCCATGAAAGTCCAGGTGAATGTCGCTTACAGGATAGTACTGCCTCCACTGGCCGGCGTCCGTGTCGTGGTGCATTTTTCGAACAACCGTTTGCCTCGAAGTGATAGCGTATTTGGACACGATCGTCGACCTGGTGTAATAGGGAACATGATTCATCCCACTAAGCGACACGATCCCATTGATCTTTGGTCCAATTTCGATTATGCTGTACCCACTGCAATCGGACTGAGATTTGTTGAATCAAAATGGAAACACTTAGGGGGCGTATGCTGCAAAGCCGTATGTTGAACAACGTGCACTGCGAAACACTTGGGCCTGCAGCAGTACTGTACTGTCGTCGGATCCGCCACAGATGGTCGCCTGTCCTGCTTTAAAAGCGAGCAGCCTTACACCTCCACGCCTTATGGCGAAGCGTGTGCGCCCAAGACCTTGTCGCCTACTTGCGGTTTCAATCACTTCCCACAGACGCACAAGACAGTAGCACGAGACAGCCCATCAGCTTCACTATTTCCGCGATGCTCGCTTCCAGGGCCCTGCTCATAGAAATCTGCCACATCGGAAAGTCGTTTAAGTCTGGGCATTTCTCCCATTTGTGGCCCATATCGTCGTTAGAATGATTCTCCTCACGTCTCTTCTCCACTTACATACTGTCCTTACTACGTCCCATGTCTGCAACGCCACAAAGCGGCATTCGTTCTCACGCTCGGCAATAGTGGTGTCTTGTCTCAGTGTATACAATGAAATGGCAAAAGTCATGGAAGAGCAAAATGCAGATATACACTCCTGGAAATGGAAAAAAGAACACATTGACACCGGTGTGTCAGACCCACCATACTTGCTCCGGACACTGCGAGAGGGCTGTACAAGCAATGATCACACGCACGGCACAGCGGACACACCAGGAACCGCGGTGTTGGCCGTCGAATGGCGCTAGCTGCGCAGCATTTGTGCACCGCCGCCGTCAGTGTCAGCCAGTTTGCCGTGGCATACGGAGCTCCATCGCAGTCTTTAACACTGGTAGCATGCCGCGACAGCGTGGACGTGAACCGTATGTGCAGTTGACGGACTTTGAGCGAGGGCGTATAGTGGGCATGCGGGAGGCCGGGTGGACGTCCCGCCGAATTGCTCAACACGTGGGGCGTGAGGTCTCCACAGTACATCGATGTTGTCGCCAGTGGTCGGCGGAAGGTGCATGTGCCCGTCGACCTGGGACCGGACCGCAGCGACGCACGGATGCACGCCAAGACCGTAGGATCCTACGCAGTGCCGTAGGGGACCGCACCGCCACATCCCAGCAAATTAGGGACACTGTTGCTCCTGGGGTATCGGCGAGGACCATTCGCAACCGTCTCCATGAAGCTGGGCTACGGTGCCGCACACCGTTAGGCCGTCTTCCGCTCACGCCCCAACATCGCGCAGCCCGCCTCCAGTGGTGTCGCGACAGGCGTGAATGGAGGGACGAATGGAGACGTGTCGTCTTCAGCGATGAGAGTCGCTTCTGCCTTGGTGCCAATGATGGTCGTATGCGTGTTTGGCGCCGTGCAGGTGAGCGCCACAATCAGGACTGCATACGACCGAGGCACACAGGGCCAACACCCGGCATCATGGTGTGGGGAGCGATCTCCTACACTGGCCGTACACCACTGGTGATCGTCGAGGGGACACTGAATAGTGCACGGTACATCCAAACCGTCATCGAACCCATCGTTCTACCATTCCTAGACCGGCAAGGGAACTTGCTGTTCCAACAGGACAATGCACGTCCGCATGTATCCCGTGCCACCCAACGTGCTCTAGAAGGTGTAAGTCAACTACCCTGGCCAGCAAGATCTCCGGATCTGTCCCCCATTGAGCATGTTTGGGACTGGATGAAGCGTCGTCTCACGCGGTCTGCGCGTCCAGCACGAACGCTGGTCCAACTGAGGCGCCAGGTGGAAATGGCATGGCAAGCCGTTCCACAGGACTACATCCAGCATCTCTACGATCGTCTCCATGGGAGAATAGCAGCCTGCATTGCTGCGAAAGGTGGATATACACTGTACTAGTGCCGACATTGTGCATGCTCTCTTGCCTGTGTCTATGTGCCTGTGGTTCTGTCAGTGTCATCATGTGATGTATCTGACCCCAGGAATGTGTCAATAAAGTTTCCCCTTCCTGGGACAATGAATTCACGGTGTTCTTATTTCAATTTCCAGGAGTGTATATAGGTGGCGGTAGTATCGCTTACATAGTATCGCTTACACAAGACATAAAAGGGCAAGCATTGACAGAGCTGTCATTTGTACTCAGGTGATACGGGTGAAAGGGGTTTCCGACGTCATTATGGACCCGCGACGGGAATTAACAGATCTTGAACGCGGAATGGTAGTTGGTGGAAGACGCACGGTCGTTACATTTCGAAAATAGTTACGAGATTAAAATTCCGAGATTCATAGTGTCAACAGTGTGCCGAGGATACCAAATTTCGGGCGTTAACTCTCACCACGGACAACGCAGTGGCCGGCTGCCTTTACTTAACGACCGAGAGCAGCGGCGTTTGTGTAGAGTAGTGACTGCTGACAGACAATTAACAGCATAAATAAAAGTAGAAAACAACGTTGGACATATGACGAACGTATCCATTAGAACGCTGCGCCGAAATGTGACGTTAATGGGCTTTGGCAGCAGACGAGCGACGCGAGGGCCTTTGCTAACAGTACATCGCTTGCACCGCCTCTCCTGGGCTCGTGACCGTATCGGTTCGATCCTAGACGACTGGAAAACCATGACCTGTCAGATGAGTCCCAATTTCAGATGGTAAGAGCTGAGGATAGGGTTCGAGTGGGGCGCAGACCCCACGAGGCCTTGCACCTGAGTTGTTAATAAGGCACTGTGCTGGTGTGGGCTGTGTATACATGGAATGGACTGGGTCCTCTGGTCCAACTGACTGGGAAATGGTTATATTTAGCTACTTGGAGACCATTTGTAGCCATTTATGAACTTGTTATCAAACAACGATGGAGTTTTTATGGATGACAATGCACCGTGTCATCGGGCCACAGTTGTCCGCCATTGGTTTGAAGGACATTCTTGGACAATTGGGCCACCCAGATCGCATGAATCCTATCGTACATTTAAGGGACATAATCGAGAGGTCAGCTCGTGCACAAAATCCTGCAACGGCAACACTTTCTCAATTGCGGACGACTATTGAGTCGGCATAGCTCAATATTTCTGCAGGGGACTTCCAACGACTTGTTGAGTCCAAGCCACGACGAGGTGCTGCGCTATGCCGGGCAAGAGGAGGTCCGTCCGACACGATACGAGGAGGGTATCCCGTGACTGTTGTCACCTCAGAGTACCTGCTGCAGACAACTCAGGTACCCAAGGCAACAGTGTAGAACGGCTGCAAAGATACGGCTTCTTTCTGCACGGAGCTGCAGAACTCTTGTTATTCCTAATTAATGCCGTTTTATTTCATGATCGAAAGGAAACCGACGGTTTTCGTTGCACGTAATGACTCCAAGAAACTGTTTTCCACAATCCTAACAGAAACAAAATAATCGACGATATCATCAAACAAGATCGTCCTTATTCGAATCAGTCCATGGTCAAGAACCAATCACGGAATATACATTGGAACAAACTAGCAGTAGTGGACTCCGGAAGATCCCAGCAAAGGGGTCGAAATGTCGATCATTTTAGAAGAAACACGACGCGGCCTAATAACCCAGAATATTTTAATTTCAGTGACAACGGCCACGAAAGCCCGCAGACTTACACGAACTATAAAACGGCCTGAATTTACCCATTCGTGTCTTTTCCATCGTCTAAAATACTAATAACACACCACAAATTTGAGATTACCCTCTAACCTTATGGTTTTCTGCCCCAGAGAATTGCATATTTTTCCGTGCCCAATTCTTTGATTACTTTAACAAATACATTTTTGCCATACCTATGAACTTCTTAATCTGTCTCATGATGATGCGCTTTTCTTTTTTCGGTACGTGATGCATTTTTCACATTCTATCTGTACTTGGTTAGTCTTAGTCTTGCAATCTGCAATCACAATGCCGTAACTTCCGTAATTATCGAATCTAATTACTTCGATTCGCTGAGTTATCCACATAGTCAGAATACAGCTTACTATGAACTGGTGTCACGGAATTATCTTCGGATTTGTAGAGAGACTCCATCACTGAACGCTGAGGTAGTAGACGTTGGTCATCTGTGACGGCTTACCTGAAACAGAAGAAAACAAAAATTAGACATAGGTTAGATCTCAAAGGGCCGATGTTTCTACTTACAAAATTCTGACAATTACCAAGCTACAATTGACTGTGCATTACCCTTTAAACGAACTTTGTGAGTAACGCAAAACGAGAGATCTCATTGAATTTCAAGAACAGATCGTTGGAACAAGTATAGCGAATATTACCAGTTTATTGATACATTAGGAGAAACACTGTCCAGAATTGCACGGGGAAACACGAATCCTGCCAAAAAGTCTTGACCTCGCATTAACTGTGCGTGGAACCAACTCCTGAGCGATCCGCATCGCCTAACGTTGAACTGGATTGCTGCACAGTACTGCGCAACTAAGACACAACTGAAACCAGGACTCCAAACAGATTCTAAGCCAACCAACTTCTGCACTGCACATTCATAAGCACCACCAAGAATACGCTGACGCACTAAGTGCCCAAATCATTCGGCATCAAAAGATGATTAAACGAGTAATAGAGTCCTTCAACAGATCGAACTTAGGTGACAGAAGTGAAATAAGTTAATTAATTTCTATCTTTCAAAATTAGCATTGGTAAAGGGCGAACGATAATTTCCTGCAACCTAGTGCGACAATATCCAAAATAATCATCATACAATGGAGTCAACAACGAGTATGTTAAGCAGTTTGATGATATTCCACTGCTTCTGTCGCCTCCTAACTCGAATAATGAATAATGACCTAAGATTTTCTTACGGCACAGATACCGCTGCGAACTAATTTCCCATCTTTCGAGATGTTACTCCTCCATTTCACCAGCTTCCTCTGATCCCTGGCAGTTTGCATATTATCCGCCTTTTACGTTACACAGCAGCTGTTTGTGGCTTTCGCATCAGTTGCACATTTCGTCTCCACTCATCAATGGCGAAGATGGGTGTAGGATAATTAACAGACATTTAATAATAGTTAATAGAACGAAGATGGTCTGATATTGGACCGAAATCACTGGTCTTAAAAAAAATAGTGGTACAGCTGTACATATTATAATGCAATTTTCAACCTACCTACAAGCAGTTCAACACAAAATATTTCAGATAATTACTTCATCTGTAATTCAGACTGTCATACTGGTCGCAGACTACAGTTGATAAATCCTCTCTCTGATCGTGCATCAGATGAGAATCATTCATTTGTTACTCGGCCGTGACAACGTTGTAAGGAGGCGAGACAAAGGACGTAAATTAGATTAGCAGAATCTTCCGTCGGTTCTTGGTAGAACAACATTATAATAAATGAAAAGCACCAGTTTGCTTTTGGTCTACAATATTACTTTTATTGCTAACCGGTTTATCTGACACGAGACTGGTTTACTGCTTACAATTCCGTAGCAATATGAACAACACCAAGTTGCAGTTAACAAAATAAGTCTTGCAACGCCTCATTTGGGCTGGAAGTTCTCTGTCGAACCATTAAGCAAAATAACCGTTATGACAATGGGAAGTACAGAGAAGCCATTTGCCGTATCTAGCAGTGGACATCAAATGGCTGCCGCTGCTGCTAATGATTTAGAGTACACAACAGTGAGCTTTCTGGTCGTCACACGCAGTTATTTGAGGTGAGTCTTGATAACTACTACAAAGTGTGACTTGAAATTTCACAAGGTAAGTGGAGGCGGTTAGTATGCAGTGAAGAATGGATGGGCTAACATATTGGGTTGCTGCGTAAGTTCGTACAGTTTTTCCATTAGTTTAATAAACGCAGTATTTCTGCGTAAGTTCGTAGTGTTTTTCCATTAGTTTAATAAACACAACAGATACACCTAACGGAGACTTTAGTCATCAATAATATATTCTCCTTCACTAGCAAAGATCTCGTCGAGCCGTGTTCGGAGCGCTTTTTCATCTGTAAAAGAAATTCTTTGAAGGTTGTTCGATAGAGACAGGAAAAGGTGAAAATCTCAGAGCGCAATATCAGGTGAATAAGGTGGATGCGGCATGACTTCCCAACCAAACTCCAATATAGCATTTTTTTGAAGAGGAATGCGGACGGGCATTAACTTCGAGTGGTGTCTCTTCATGCAATCTACCTGGTTCTGATCTTGGATTGCTTCTACAAGACGCGTCAGCTGTTGATAATAAATGTCAACAGCGATGGTTATGCCTTGTGGAAGTAATTCGGCGTACACCACACTGTCACTGTCCCACCAGACGCATAACATTATATTTCGTGGATGCACGCAGGTCTTTGTTTGGGCTCGATCGTTCCTTTCTTTCCGGTATGTCAGTATAAAGACACCATATCTCGTCAGCAGTAACGACAAGATAGGAATGGTTGGTGTTGATCACGAGTCAACTGATGACGAGCAAGTAGAGATGCATAATGACCGCCCGCTGATTTTTTTTTATTTTTTATTTTGGCTTACAGCATGCGCTACCCATACACTCGAGTTTTGAACCTTCCCCACTGCATGCAAATGTCGCACGATGGTGGAATGATCACATTTCATCACATTTGCCAGTTCTGGAGTACGCTGATGCGGATCACTGCAGATTAATGAGTTTCAACGCTCTTCATTAAACCACGAAGGTCTTCCTGAACGTGGAGACTCACTAATCTCAAAAAGATCCTCCTTAAAACGAGAAACCATTTTCTTGCCGTGCTCTGCCGAATGCTGCAAATGTTTCTGGCTGCATCCGCTGCTGTCACCGCTCTACTGAACTCAGACATAATTATACGTCGGAAATGTTCCTTTTTCTCCGCTTGGTACTCCATTCTCCAGCGTCCACAGCTCCATTCACTACTTCCAAGTGACAAAATGACAATATGTAAACTCAAATAGCAACAGTGAACTACAAATAAGAAATGACAATCGATAAATAGACCCATAGCAACGGGAATACCAACACGCAAAACAAAAACGCTACGAACTTCATCATCAACCTAATATTATTACCTTCAACTTGCTCATTAGCGCAAAATCTGTAAAACATGAGCCGCACAAACTGAAAATTAAAACATTGTAGTGTAATTCGTAACCCGCAGTAGCTTCAACGTCCTTTCTTCGGGGTAGAAAGCCTTAAGGTCAATGATAATGTCATGTTTGTGAAGTGTTAATATTATCTTAGGCGATGGTAAATATGCGAATGGGTGAATTCTATAGGTTTTATCGTTTAATCGTATGCAGTTTCTGGATTCTCGGTTCTCTCACCATCAAGATGTAACTGCCACACTGCTTTCAACTTTACGTACAACCTCTGGCATTGATTACTGTCAATTATTTTCGAATTCTGAATGCATGGGGAATTAAACGATAGGTGAGCTACTATGATCCCTCTACTTTCGGCTCATCAACGTGGACTATAGCGAATTCCTAATTCTTACTTAAACCAATGTAATACTGAGAGTTAAACAGAGTGTCTGGATAGTGTACCCCCTCCCTCCCCCTTTTTTATACTTGGCCGCGTTTAAAATGATACCAGGCATCTTGGGCAGACAAGGTGTTGATTTACTCCAGGCCACGTCGTGGGATATTAATGAGCGCCACACCCATTTCCGGAACATTAACTGCCGCTAATATCAGAGCAGACAGGAGCAGCACAAGGTTCCTGCGTTGCGTTCACCACAGGAAGCGCGCGCGGCAGATTTATTGCGCAATATGGTTTTTTTTTACGTTTGTAATTCCTTAGAAACTCGTCTGTGCCAGCCACTATAATTTCGGGTCTCCGTGTAAGGTACAGCTGGAATGAGAAGGTGACGCATCGTGACTCATCCTACAGCTCGAAAACCGTGCTCGGGTGAATTCCACATGTAGACCATTCCCCCTGCTGCTACTACTACTACGAAAACTGGGAAGCCATTGTCCACGTACGATTCTTGTCGCACTACATTACACGTACTTTCGGACTCGTCGGAGTTCATATTACCTTTAGAGTCTCCCAAGCTGCGACATCGTCGCGGAAAAACACAGTGACCCGTATATGTAATAAGTTTCCTTTAATTTACGTCTATCGTCACAATCTTTTTGTTTAACAGATTACCGGTTTCGGCCTTTAATGACCATCATCAGATCTGTTTCATAAAAACAAAGTCCTAATATACTGCAGCCACAGTGGCATCGTCAAATGTTAAATGCGGACGATGCCACTATGGCTGCAGTACATTAGGACTTTGTTTCTATGAAACAGATCTGATGATGGTCATTAAAGACCGAAACCGGTAATCTATCAAACAAAAAGATTGTGACCATAGACGTAAATTAAAAGAAACTTATTTAGAGTCTCCCTTTTGAGCCCTTTTCACTGCGTTTCAACTCAATTATTATTTGAGTTGCTGCACTTTTCCTAAATTCCATCCGAAGAGTATAATTGCTCTCGTGCACTGCTGTATAAAATTACAAAACATAATATGTGTCAGCACGTTTTCCGCCCCTGCTATGTCTAAAGTTTAATGAGCACTGAATAATGCTTCATAAAATTAAGATAACTAAATTAGATGAAATTTACATTTTCATGCTACAAATCATTGCCACTATTTTCCGCTGAACGCTGCTTCGTAGCACTGACTTACGTGCACACGTCTCTGTATGTTGGTTTACGTGAAATCAAGAATCCACAGTGTCAATTCTAAGTATCTTACCCACACACACACATGAGACCTGCTTTCTCCAATAGTTTCTGCAACATCCGGTTGCTAATGTTGTAATCCTCTGAGTTCAGCTTCTGTATTTCTGAGCGTTACTTTCTTTATTTCATGCCTAACTGGAAGAGTGCAGAAAGTTGAAGTAAGCAGTTCACATAATATGCATAAAACTAGAGATTTCTCAAACTGGGGAACAATCAAGAATGGGGTGCCGCAAGGTTCGGTCTTGGGTCCTCCGCTGTTCTTAATATTAATGACATGCCATTCTGTATTCAGAAAGATGCAAAGCTGGTACTTTTTGCCTATGATACAAGTATAGTTATCACACCCTACAGACAAGAAATAACTGATGAAATTGTAAACGATGTTTTTCAGAAAATCATTAAGTGGTTCTCTGCAAATGGGCTCTCTAACTTTGACAAAACACAGTATATACAGTTCCACACAGCAAATGGAATGACACCATTAATAAATATAAACTTCGATCAGAAATCGGTAGCTAAGGCATAATATTCAAAATTTCTAGGTGTATGCACTGATAAGAGGTTGAAATGGAAAAAACACACTGAAGATCTGCTGAAACGTTTGGGTTCAGCTACTTATGCTATTAGGGTCACTGCAAATTTTGGCGATATACATCTCAGTAAATTAGTTTACCAAGCCTGTTTTCATTCTTTGCTTTCGTATGGCATCATATTCTGGGATAGCTCATCACTGAGTAAAAGAGTGTTCATTGCACAAAAGCGTGTAATCAGAATAATTGCTGGAGCTCATCCAAGATCATCCTGCAGACACTTATTTAAAGAGCTAGGTGTCTACAATGTGGCCTCACGAATTCAAAAGTAATAGCAGTGTACATGGCTACAACACTAACTTTGGCTCAGAAGGGGGTAAATTATGCTTCCACAAAAGTCTTTGATCACTTACCCAATAGCATCAAAAGTCTGACAGAGAGCCACATAGCATTTAAAAGGAAATTAAAAGAATTTCTTAATGGCAACTCCTTCTACTCATTATATGAATTTTTGGATATAGTAAGTGGGTAATTTCCCCACCCCCACCCAAAAAAATTAAAAATATTAAGTGTCGTGTATTATTTTGTGTAATGTAATATCTTGTATAGACACCTTTTTTCATGATCCATGGAACAAGTACTAATCTAATCTAATCTAATCTTTATTTCATGCAGAATTTCTGAAGCAATGTTTTTATGTGACAACTTACAATTGTATACGATATTGCAGTGCCTGTGTTATTCTGATTATGATGCAGAGTTCGTTTTACACAGGGCAAGCGACTTTCAAGTACAGCGTCTGTCCTGTACAGGAATGTACATAAGGGATGTACGAGTCCAGGTCGTACACGCATGGTTGACGACATATGGAAGTTCGTGTGTGGCCATGAGTCGTGAACGGATAGCCAGATGGTGAGGCGACCGCTCGCTATAAGCGAGAAATCCGGGTTCGAGTCCAGGTCCAAGCACAAAATTATCATTGTCGTCACTCCATTCTACAGCTGATGGTTGTCCTCATTCGCAATTGCGAATTCAGTCGACATACTTATTATTATGGTTCGGTTCCTTGCCTTCGCAGGTAGTAAGCAACCCGAAACCGTTCGCGAAGGAACTGTTCACTAAGCTAAACGGCAATATTGAGGAATGACTTTTCAGGGACGGTCGTTCATCGTTCCCTTCAGGTCAATGTCTTCACCGCCTCTGTCTCATTCTTTTTCGTGTAACAATTCGTTCTTCGTTCCTGTTCTACCGTTCTTTGTGCTGTGCCGAGTTTCCTTTCATTCACTGTGTTCGCCCGTCCTAGTTCAATTTCAAACCGTTCTCGAAATTCAGACTTGTAGTTCTTGGAGTACGCCGTTTAACGTTCAAAACCGGCAATTTATAACTTTTTTTATAATTAGACATTTAAACTGAAACAAGATCCCCGAATTACAAGGATCTACTTATCAGGTGTGCTGGATATTACATACCGCATCAAACTGACTGATTTTCAACGAGAAAATCTAAAGAACGAGTGTCTCTTACAGGAGAAACATATTTTAGAAGCGAATCAGGAGCTTCAGTTTTGCTCGGCCAGCCACTTTGACACGGAGCAGATGACAGGACTATAGGGAACACACACTGCACACGCACACCAGAGTGTCATGTCCACAGAGACATAACCAACACAAAAGGATGCCTACTGACGGCGGGAAGCGCCAGCGAAAGTTTTGTTTCTAACAAAAGTAAGTCTCTCTAACGTGATCTGTCAGCCCTAGACGTTTGATGAAAAGACTTTGAAACACCCTGTGTGTACAGAGCGTCTCTCCCAAAAGTCTTCTGGCGCATTTTCTCTGGTGTTTCGGCATGTATTTGCAGTTTCGTTTTCGCAATGTGTAGATGGAATTTGCCCAAACAAATACTGCTCATCATATTTTTCATGCGACGTCTAGCGTGAACGGAAAACGTCGGTTTGTTCAAAAATGGTTCAATTGGCTCTGAGCATTATGGGACTTAACTTCTGAGGTCATCAGTCCCCTAGAACTTAGAACTACTTAAACCTAACTAACCTAAGGACATCACACACATCCATGCCCGAGGCAGGATTCGAACCTGCGACGTAGCGGTCGCGCGGTTCCAGACTGTAGCGCCTAGAACCACTCGGTCACTCCGGCCGGCCGTCGGTTTGTTTCCCGTCACAAACAAAACTACTTTTAAAGCGAAATTTCACGTACCCAGTCGATAGAGTGGTTCCATACGTATTAACACGGAGAGGAGAACACGAAGAATAACAAATACTCAAGTGGCGACTGGGTAGCACTGCTGCATGACGGTAGCAGACAACAGGGGAAGTATGACGCATGAGGAAGAGGAGATTAATGTTTTATGCCCCGCCGACAACGAGGTCATTAGACACGCAGCACAAGTTCGAATTAGGAAAGGATAGAGAAGGAAAGCGACCGCTCCCTTTCGTAGGAACCATCCTGCAATTTACCTAAAGGTAATACCTACACAAGGATTTAAAATCGCTTACTCTGTACAAAAAGGTGTGCATTATTCAGGAACACACATTTTCAATAACTTGCCAGCAGCCATAAAAACCTTAACAACCAATGAAATTCAGTTCAAGAGAAGCCTAAAGGATTTATTGGTGCCCAACTCCTTCCTACTTCATTGATGAATTTTTCAGTAGAACCAAATGATATGTGGAAGGTACATTAGCTTATTTGTTTCAGTTGTAAATATTTGTCATGTATTATTGTTTTTCTGACATGTTCTACATCCTGGAGGACCTCCTCACTGCGGATCAATTGGGATGAAAGTAAATCTAATCTAATCTAAGGGAAATCACGGGGTGAATTGTCGTCCTCCCGAATGCGCTACCCTGCTCGGTGTTGTACACGAGACGGGTAGAGGTGGGCAAGCACTGCTGCTGGAGTAGTGGTTATTTTTCACGTTTTACAGTCTCTTATAATAAATATCGATAAAACTAATATCGCATTAGACTAATTTGGGACCGCTTCATCGAATGGGGACGTAAAATTCCGCTTTAAAAATAGTTTTGTTTGTAACAGGAAAAAACCAACGCTTGCTGTTGACCACAGACTTCGCATTAAACATGTGATGAGCTGCATTTGTTTTGGTTGCCTCCATCTACACATTACACATACGAAATAGCAAATATGTGGCGAAACACCAGGGAAAATGCCCTGACAACTCTGAAACCGTCGACACAAGAATCGTGCACTCTAACGCTGAGCGTGAAGAGTTTCTGGCGTCATAGCGTGGAAAAAGCACGTTGGGCAGTCTTTCCGAAAGTGCAGAGCAATATTTAGCGTGAGAGATATACCGAACGTGCGTTTGAACGTTGACCAATGAGATCGAAGAACGCCATCTACGTCACACACAAGCAATCTCTCGACAGTTCAGAGTCGCCAGACGGCATACTGGCTTCCAGTTGAAGCCTATATGCACATATTACGTTTCTAAGCATAAGCAAACGGAGAATTTCTCCAAAACACATCGTTAATTGTTTAGTTTGTTGTAACAAAATGAGGCGAAGTGTCATATTGATGGTTAAACAATTATTGTAACTTGTTCTTATGAAACCGTTTCGTGGCAACGACACGCTGCGTAGCCGTAACAAATGCAATTTTTTGGTACATTTCGTTATAATTACATGTCAGTTATAACATACCTACGATTGCAGTTTTCAGGTCGTATAACTATTCATGGTAGGTATAGCGCACAGTGAGAATTGTAGCAGAATAGCGATGTGTCGGGTAATGTGTTGCTCGTTCACGTCTCAGAGGATGCAATTTTTTTCTTCACTTGCCTTCGCGTTCTCTAATCGGTTCGGAGACTGCCTTATTAATTTAATAACAGTATAGCCTTCAGCAGTCGATATTACCTAAATATAGATGCAGTCTTTCTAAGGTGTGAGTTTGTTCGGGTAGCTGAATGTATAAGACAGCTTGCACTACATGCAGTAAGATATTTTGCACTTCGTTTTAAGTTGTGTATTTGACATCTTGTAAATATTCTGCTGCTGAATAGGGATAGTGATCAAGTGAAAATGGCATTAACATTGTACTAAAAAGTGGGAATGATGAAATAATTTTTATCGGTGGAGAACTATTGTAAATTTATGTGGAAATTTTATACGCCGATGTCGTTCCTGACGGGACATGGTAATTTCCTTTTTGCCTTATAACTTGTTCACGTATTTTGAAGTTTTTATTTATGTATTGTACATACAGAACAACTTGACTGCTATATGAACAAGGGAGGAAATTTGCGTTTTAATCAAGCTAACGTAGGAATTTTACTCCCGTCCTTTACGTAAACAGTGTAGCGTGCGAGCCAAATATAGCCGACGACTGACGTTGGAGCGCGCTGCAATCGCGTATACCATGTTAAGAACAAGTACCGTAGGCACAAGTCACATCGTTTCTGAGCATCCAGCAGCACGTTGAAATTGGTATGCTTACCGCTGACGTTCGAAAGCACGGTCCGTGTGCCGGCGGCTTTAAGGGAGGCAAGCAGTGGACTCACAGCAAAGACTGTGGCACCCCTCCACTGAACATTACCCGAATCAGGTTCAAACACTGGAGGACAACCTCCTGCTTCCTGATTTCCGCATCTGAAGTGAACCATTGTTGAGCCTTTTTCCCTCATCCCATGATGCTCCAAATTACGGAAATGTGTTGCACGGCCCACACAATGTAATTGTTTTGATATGTCAAAGAATACGCCTACTTCCCTCAACCTGTCACTGAGTCGTGCTAGTGCCTGACGCAAAGAAGAATAACCAGCATTTGCTGGGGTTACTCCTTTCCTGAAGCCAAACTGAGAGTCTCAGAACGAATTGTGTGTTCTGAGCTGTGTCACTTCTCTCGAACTGAGCGGCTGACTTTCTGGCAATATTTCGGCACGTGGCCGCCGGCCTTGACCTCCTACCTGGGACAGGTGGATGTTGGTGCGTGGGCAGAGGTCGGGAGATGTCGGGCAGCCTGTTGCTGTGCACAGTGCGGGGTGCGGGAGGTGCGACGACGCAAGCGTCGCCGGCCGGCCTAGGTCGCCGGGCAACAGGTGTGCCGTGCGCTGCTCTGCTGTGCTGCCGTGCGAGCTGCAACAGGCGCCCCGCAGCATCCACCTGCCGACTGCAGGCCGCGTCCCGCCGTCTCCGTCCTCCACTTACCACCACAAAACCAATTGTGTGCCGCGACAGTCACACTTCCACTTCAAGTTGTTGTTGCGGTTTTCAGTACGATGCACCTTTGTCATGTGCAAGCGTCTTCATTTCTGCGTAATGACTGCACTCTACATCCATTTGAACCTGCTTAACGTAGTAAATTGAAACTGCATGGTTCCAGAGACTTTTCAGGTCTCAAATATCTACGACGTATATATGCGACTGAAGCGAATGGGAATTTGAAATAAGGTAGGAGGCATGCCAGGGTAGACTGCGCAGTTGTGTAAAGCGCATCTGCCTAGTGAGCAGGCGAACCGGATTCGAATCTATATCTACATCTACATACATACTCTGCAAGCCACCGTACTGTGCGTGCCGGAGGGTACCCTCTACGACTATTACTCATTTCCTTTCCTGTTCCACCCGCAAATATAGCGAGGGAAAAAAGACTATCTATATGCCTCTGTATGAGCCCCAATTTCTCTAATTTATCTTCGTGGTCCTTAAGCGCAATGTATGTTGCTGGCAGTAGAATCGTTCGGTAGTCAGCTTCAAATGCCGATTCTCTAAATTTTCTCAATGTGTTTCTCGAAAACCACGTCATTTCCCTACAGCCATTCCCATTTGAGTTCGCGAAGCATCTCCGCAACCATCTCCGTAACACTTACCCGTTGCTGGAACATTCCGCTAACAAATCTAGCAGCTCGCCTTTGAATTGCTTCGATGGTTGAGTTGGGGTTGAGTTGATTTGGGGGAGGAGACCAAACTGCCAGGTCAACCTTCTCATCGGATTAGGGAAGCATGGGGAAGGAAGTCGGCCTTGCTCTTTCGAAGGAACCATCCCGACATTTGCCTGAAGCGATTTAGAGAAATCACGGAATCAGGATGGCCGGATGCGGGATTGAACCGTCGTCCTCCCGAATGCGAGTCCAGTGTGCTAACCACTGCGCCACCTCGCCCGGTAATTGCTTCGATGTCTTCCTTGAATCCGACCTGATACGGATTCCTAACACTCGGGCAGTACTCAAGAATAGGTCGCGCCAGAATCCTATATGCGGTCTCCTTTGGAGGTGAACCACTCTTTCCTAAAATTCTCCCAATAAACCGAAAACAACAGCTCCTCTTCCCTATCACAGTTCTCACATGCTCGTTTCATTTCATATCACTTTGTAACGTTACGCCCATATATTTCAAAATGGTTCAAATGGCTCTGAGCACTATGGGACTCAACTACTGTGGTCATCAGTCCCCTAGAACTTAGAACTACTTAAACCTAACTAACCTAAGGACATCACACACATCCATGCCCGAGGCAGGATTCGAACCTGCGACCGTAGCAGTCACGCGGTTCCGGACGCCCATATATTTAAACGACTTGAATGTGCGAACTACAACCCTAGTAATACTGTAACCGAACGTTACAGGATTGTTCTTCCTCCTCATCCGCATTAAATTAAATTTCTCCAGTTTTAGAGCTAGCTGCCATTCGTCACAGCAACTCGAAATTTTGTCTAACTCGTCTTGTACAATCAATCAACTTCGATAGTTTACCGTAAACCACAGTAATCAGCAGCAAACAACCGTAGATTGAAACTTCCTGGCAGATTAAAACTGTGTGCCGGACCTACACTTGAATTCGGGACTTTTGCCTTCCGCGGGTAAGTGCTCTGCCGACTGTGCTACCCAAGCACGACTCACGCCCAGTCCTCACAGCTTTACGTTCGTCAGTACTGCGTCTCCTACCTTCCTACTCCAGAGTTCGAGTCTCGGCCCGGCACACAGTTTAAATCTGCCGGAAAGTTTCACATCAGAGCACACTCCGCTGCAGAGCCAAAATTTCGTTCTCGAACCGTAGATTATTGCCCACCCTATCTACCAAGTCATTTATGTACCTACAGAACAATGGCGGTCTATCACATTTCTCTGGGGCACTCCTGACGAATCCCTTGTCTCTGATGAACATTCACCGTCGAGGACAACATACTGGCTACAATTACTTAAGATGTCTATGAAGTTTTTCCATATGCTCGTACCTTCGTTAACAACCTGCTATGGGGCACCGCGTGAAATACTCTCCGGAAATTTAGAAATATCGAATTTTCCTGGTGCCCTTCATCCATAATTCGCAATATATCACACACAAAAAGGCAAGCTGATTTGCGCATAGGAGGCGCTTTCTAAAAACCTTGCTCATTCATGGACATAAACTTCACAGTATGAAGAAAGTTTATAATTTTATAACTGAGAATATGTTCAAGAATTCTGTGGCAAACGAAAGTTAGGAGTGCTGGTGTGTAATTTGGAGGGTGCCGTTCTCTTACCCTTCTTATATACTGGAGTCACCTGCGCTTTTTTTCAGTCGCTTGGGACCTTGTGCTGGACGAGGGATTCACGATAAATGCAAGCTACGTAAGGGGCCAATGCCTTAGAGTACTCTTTGTAAAACCGAACTGGGATTCTATCCGGACCTGGTGATTTGTTTGCTTTCAAATCTTTCATTTGTTTCTCTGCGTCAGAGTTGCCTATTACTATGTTATCCATACGAGACACTGTCCGATGGTCAAATGACGGTATGTTTGTACAGTTCTCTTGGCCTTGGTCCACATTTTCATTATTCTCTTCAGTCTGCATATATACATCATAATGTAGTCAAGCCTTGTTCTCTGACTGTACACGAATTCGAGATATTTGGATAATTCCTTCATTCTAATCCTGGGAAATTATTTCCACAACTAAACGTAGAATCACAAGAAACTAAAGACTCTCTTTAACAGGGAAAACTGATGACCAACGGACAGTTGAAACTGAAAAACAAACAGAACACTGTGTCGGTGAATCCCTGTATCACACCAAAGCTGAAACAGCCATACTGCCTGCTGTGATTGAGATGTTGACATCGTGAGAACCACATATAAATCCCGCACAATAATGTACAGGTTGATTAAAAATGAACGAACAGAATTCCACTGTTTATTACAGACCAACTATGAAAGATAGAAACACATTGCACTGACCACTGGATGGAGGAAGTTATAGTTGGCACAGACACTATACCATCACTATACCACACACTCAACACGTGCTCCAGGCGTTGCTCGAGAAACATGGAAACGGTAGTCCATATCATTCCAAAGGCGAACCAACAGGTCTGACAGCTTCAGCAATTCGGTTTCTCAACTCTTGAAGAGTAGCTGCCATAGGTGGCCATAGGCTCTGTCTTTTATGTACCCCACACACAGAAATGGCACAGTGTGAAGTCTGGTGATCTGGGATGCCCAAGGCAATGAACATGATCTTGTTGTCCATCTCTTCCAGTCCATCGTTGAGGGATAGTGTTGCCAAGACGACGCCGCACCTCGAGGTGAAAGTGAGGCGCGGCGCCGTCAGACATAACAATTAATTCATCGGAATCTTCGTGAAGTTGTGGGAACCATCAGTTCCACAACACGTCCAGGTTTAACATTCCTGTCACAGTTTCCTCCACAAAAAAGTAAGGTCCATAAACTTTACGAACAGAATCGGCACAAAACACACTCAGTTTCGGTGAATCTCTTTTGCGTTGAACGATGATGATGCCAGGCTTTTGTGACCTCATTCTCAAGCTATGACAGTTCATTTTACCCGACAGATGGGATGTCGATTCGTCCGAAAAGATGAGTCGTTCGGAAAAAGTATCCTCTGCGACATCCAGGAGAAATGAAATCCAAAATTCATACTTTCTGTTACGGTTGCCGCGACGCATGTCACAAGTACTACAAATTGTAAGGCTTCATATGCAGACGTCGTTCCCGAACACGCCACACGATTGTTTGAGGAAGCTGAAGTCATGTGGACTTGCGACAGCTCTGTGTGAACACATCTCGGATACGCTCGACATTTACATCAGACGTGCGTGGCTAATCGTTGCTCCTCCTACCGACACAACTTCCAAGAAATTTGTGTGTCAGTTCATAAATCTGCTTGTGTAGAGGTGGCTTCTTGCTGAGTCGACGGCGGAATACACGTTGTACTTGAACAATGGTTTGACTTCTTTTTATTCCGACAGACAAAATGTTTTCCGTTGTGGTGTGGTTGCCATGTTGCTACAGACAAACAGCGCAACTGTGTAAAAACTCTGAACCTTCCTCCATGCACTGACATGCACAGTGCGTTTCTTTTATAATTTGTCTGCAATAAAGAACTGAACTCCCTTCTTTATTTCGGAATCACCTGGTACACTGAGTGGATGAATTAATTATCCAATTGCTCACTCCAGTTACGATCCTGACCATGTTGAAAGGTTCGACACCGCTGCGGTTGAACCAGAAGACATCGTCGGTGCGCAGCATCAACGGTAACTTCCCCACTACTAACAATCCTCGGACCCTTGCATGAACTTCGCCAGCTGTCCTATCATCTGTCCAGACGGTTGCAAAGAGTTTTTTTTTTTTCCCCTGGGCTTGCCGCGGTACTTTCTTCCCCCTGTCCTAAACTGTTACTCCTTGCAAGTTTCTGTGTACTATGCCCCATATGCGACGACATTAATCGGTGATCACACGCAGTCGTATGGACATTATGGCAGACCTGCAGCCAGCCATTACATGATAGAAATACTCACTCTTTCCCCAAATGTGACAGTAAAACTTTTTTAAGTTTTTGTGATGGTCGCCATCCAAGCGTGGACGTGTCTCTCTCTCTCACTCTCTCTCTCTCTCTCTCTCTCTCTCTCTCTCTCTCTCTCTCTCTAATCTACCGCCCACAGTTTCTTTCATTACGAAACAGACGACCGCTTGATGCCTCCTAACAACCGGTATTCTCTCTTAGTTACGCCGTAGCGTCCTTTTCTCCACAGTTAGTACCTGCCTATCTAATCTTCAGAAATCGTCTGCGGAACCAAATTTCCAAAGTTACTGTTCTCTTCCTGTCTGAATTGTTTACCGCCCACGTTTCACTTCTGCACAAGGTCACACACCAGACATCTCTAGGAACGACTTTCATAAATTTCTCTCGTGCTAGTGCCAGTCTGCATTTTATATTCTCTCTACTTCCGTCATTGTTGCTTACTTTACTGTGCAAATTGCAAAAGTCGGTTACCAGTTTTAGTTTCTGATTTTATAACCTAATTCTACCGGAATCGGCACATTTAATTCGACTACATTCCGTGAGCCATGTTTTAAGTTTGTTAATATCGACGTTATAATCTCTTTCGAAGACATTATGCGTTCAGTTCAACTCCAGGAGTTACTGACAGAACTATAATGTCATCGCCAAATGTCAACGTTTTCGTTTATGCTTCCTGAACTGTAATTTGCTTTCGAAATTATTTCTTGGTTTCTTTTACTGTTTGCTCAATGTAAAGAGTGAATAACATCGGCGATAAGCTGTAAACCTGTCTCACTCCCTTCTCAGCTACTGCTCCCCTTATGTATCCTTCGTCTGTAATAACTGACAGCCGGTTTCTGTACTAGTTGTAGCGTACCTTAATCTCCCTGTGTTTCGTCCCTGCTACCTTCAGAATTTCAAAATGCGTATTCCAGTTTACTTTTATTCGAAGTACAACAAAATTCGATGTTGTCACTGTTAGGTTGATTTTCAGTGTTTTACATTTTGATGGTGTCGTGCGCATATGATGATGTCATGATGCAATTAAAGGTGCTATTATTCTAGTTAATGTGCAGTGGAAGATACATCCGGTACGCTGTGACAATTTTCAGCGAGGCTCGATCTCCTACAAAACACTTCACCTTTATACACGCATCGCCGTCTGCCAGGAAACATTACACTTAAACGTACCACCAATCCAGTTACGAAGAAAAACACAAAGTGATTTGGTTGACAAAGGTGATGTGAAAAGCGAAATGCGTAGTGGATCGAACCCAAATATGAACGACGCAGTACATCGCGTTATTTGTGAATTTCGCGGTGTGTGGTGAGAGGTTTTGACCATGTCCCAATATAACTTAAGAACAGCAATCAGCCACAAGTAAGTTATAACTTTTATACAGAAGTCACCGTAACCGGTTTCAGATTTAAAAATCCATCTTCAGAAGGTTGCTATTTTTCTGGGTTCGTTTTGTGGTGACTTAGTGCTGTGGTGACTTCGTGCAAGTTGCTCTGCGACGCAGCTTTCTAGCAACTATTTTGGTACTCTAAGATGTAAGAAACACCGTTCTACTCTCTAAGGGTCGAAATACTATTACACACACATGGCCGTACGCCAACGTTGTGGAAGAGCATCTATTCCCTGCTGGTAAAAGCTCTTGTCCTGTAGGCGTAGCCATGTTTTCACTGCACACTGCATGACTGATACTCACGTCATCTTCAAAGTGTGTTCCCCGTTGAGAACCTTTAAGCGGACCAAAGAGATGGAAGTCCGAGGGTGCCAGGTTTGGACTGTATAGTTGATGAGGCAATGATGCCCAACCCAGTTTGGCGATGGGTTCCCGGTTTCTGAGACATCTGTGTGGGCGTGCTTAACGTGTTGGAGCAAGATTTCTGCTCGATTCTAGTCCGATCGAACAAGTCGCAAACGGTTCTTCAGTTTATTTAGAGTCTTCACGTATGCCTCTGATCTGATGGTTGACCCTCTTGGCATCACATCCACGAGTATGATGCATCACAATCCAGTCACCGTGACTCTTCCGGTAGAGGCGGTTGTCCTGAATTTCTTCTTTTTGAGGATGATTCCACTCCATGAATTGTCTTTCTGTTCGGAAGCCTCATCTGCTATGAATTTCCCTGCTGTAAATTAATACCAATTATCCAGACAGCTGTGTTTATTGTAATGTGAGCTACACGACAATCGGAAATCAAATCCGTGGCGCGGTATGCTGCTCTTAGCTACTTACACTGGAGGATACGTAAACTATGGATCTGAGATGTTTTGTTGGTCCGTGCCCAATGGTACACTTAATGTTGTTGTTATGGGCGCCAGTCCGAAGATTGGTTTACTGCTGCTGTCGATGCTATTCTATCCTGTGCAAGCCTCTTCATTTCGTACTAACTACTGCAACCTATTTCCTTTTGTATTGTGTCTATCTCTCTCCCACATTTCCCTCCAAAATTTAATTAATGCGCCGCTGATCTCTCAGAATGCGTCCTATCAACCGATCCATTTTTTATTCAAGATTAGTTACATGAACTACCTATCTAATCTTCAGCACTACAGCACACATTACAAAAAATTCTATTCTCTTCTTGTCCAAACTGTTTATTTTTTGTTCACGTTCAAGGCTACATTCCGGACAAATACCTTCACAAAAACGTAAAAGAAACACTGACAGTGTTTTGTCTAAGACAGATTCCAGACACGTGGTGGTTAACGAAGAAATACAAACCCGTAGTTATCTCAGCTGCGTGCGACACCCTTCCCGCGCTCTTCCCGCAAGAACGGACATCTGGGAAGCCAGGGAACTGATCTGCACAGTTAGCCTCTACTCCAAAAATAACTAGCTCCCCTTAGCGTCTCAGCCCAAATTCATCGCTGCCTGAAGTTGCCGACAACAGTCTTTTAAAACACCCTTCATTTCGGCAGCAGTCCAAGACGCAGCGTCTGCGACAAGCATCTAACATAACTTATTTGCGGGCACCTCTCAGCAACCTACCCTTAGCTTGGTGCTTGTACGGTGCTTCAGTCTGTGCGTTGCTATTACTGCTAGCGCTACTCCTCTGTATCTGATGCTATAACGAAGCCTTTCGGTATCACTCGTCACTCGTACGAACGAAAGCTGCTGTACGATATGGATTTCGGTTTCATAATTATACACTGTCTCAGACAAAGACTGTTGTAATGTTCGGCAGACAGCTTAGCTTCTTTTACTCCATGTATTCCATTTTCCTTGCATGATTCCACAGAGTATCGGACAAACAAGGTTAGAACTTTCGGCAGAGTGCTTAATTTATTTTATTCTGTAACCCCAATTTACTACTGAGTGTAGAAGCATTCTCTCTGAAGTATTACATTCAAGATCGAGTGAAGGATTTGAAGGCTGCCATCTTGATACCAAAAGTCGCCACTATTTCTGACAGTGAAACTTTCATTCTAACATCTCCTAAGTTGCTATATTTTGGGCCAACTCTGTGCTATCACCAAGTATATTCTTAGCCCACAAAAGGGCAGTCACACCGATCTGAGGTGTCAGCTCGTGAACTACGTGCAGCCAGTTGTTCAGGTGTCTCGGGTTCTAATTCTGCCGCCCATGTACCTATAGTTCATATAGGGATTTGTTGTTACAAAATTCACTCTTTCAGAAGAAACTTCAACATTCATTCAGTGAACACTTGACGGAAGAACGATGTAGGTTTGGACAACGCTTTCTTAAGCAGCGTACATAAGTGTGCACACTATTCAGCAGGTTTCATTTTCAATAGGCTTCCAGCAAAACTGAAAGAAAAAGACTGATAAACCCCAAGTCTTGAACTATAAGTTGCAAGGTTTTCTTGTAACAAACTGCACAGGAGTTCCTCGCAACAGCTGAGAAGTTTTCCCTGTAACGTGTTCTTTATTCGTATAATCTCTCACAATTTTTGTATTTTATTTTTTAGTTTTTCTTATTTATAAATTTTATCAGCTATCCATTTTTCGAGAAGTCCGACAGAGTCGATGGTTCCGCAGGAAGTACTGGACACGAGGCTGCCTCCTTCAAGCGATTGCTCATACACACTGGGCTAGTTCAATGGACATAGTGCTACTTCGTCACACAGACCATTTGGGTACACGGATCTTTAACGGTTTTTGAGGAATATGTTACGTATTCTCTGGTAAAGTTGCGCTGTCGACTTTGCACGCTCATTCAAATTACGATGCGTACTCAAATTAGAGTGCTTGTACGGCTATCCTTAAAGGAGCGTGTCTTCAAAAGAGTGCGTGAAGAAGAAACTTCAGGGCTTTGCCGCAGACACGAAACCTGTATGAGTAACAGCCAAATGACAGATTCAGAATTATAAAACAAATACCAGAGGAAATGGTTATGATAGAGAAATTAAACCAATAGATTTGTAAGGAGAAAAGGAACGAACGCACAACACACACACAAAATCTTACACAACACAGAACAACACAACATACAAACAATGACCACATGCAAGACACAACACAACACACACACACACACACACACACACACACACACACACACACACAGAAAACAAAATGCCACATACTCACCTACAATACGAAATTGTCCACAGAATAGGCAACAAACAGGGACTTCAAGTAGGATACAGGACAAACAACACAACACACAAAACACTCAGAACACACGAGACACCCACAAATAAATTCAACAGATCAGTCATATATATGAACCCACATGCAACACTTGCTAATCAGTATACATAAGACAGACATACAGGAACTTTAAAACTAGATATGCAGAACACCTTAGAGCCCTGAAAAGTATCAGTACACATAGCACATTTGCTGCTCACCTATTAGCCCATAACCACTACCTAACTACAACAGCAACAGATTTAAAAATACTAAAATCAGCCACAGCCTATACCACAAACTAACATTAGTAGAGAATCTTCACATACAGAAGGCAGCAGCAAAAGCAAACAAGTTTTAAACGAAACCACCACACTCGGTAAGGGCACATTGTTTCACACATTAAAGGAATTTTACGCAAAGCACATTAATGTATGTGTGCAGTGCCAGTGACTTCAGAACACAAAAGAAGAAAGATCGTGCACAACAAAACGTCAGTAATAACAAATATAAACGTAAAACCTTTTGCCATACCAAAATCAAGTTTTTTTAAAAAAAAATTCAGGTATGTGTTATCACACCGGTAAAATTCACATTTCCATCATTTGGTCTGCAGATGACAAGCTATCTGTGCAGGACACCATACAGATGGTCCTGCAAAATCATATCATGTAAAATCACGGTAAGGACAAAAAGGAACAAAAACTGTCTTCAGCGCTCACTTTGTTAGATCAGTTACAACCTAAAATATGTTAACGTTTTACAATTTTCAATAAACAAAACCCACTGATGATGGCACACAGGTACAGAAAGATGTTTTGGTAACAAGAGAAAAAAGTGTTTTTGCATAAAAGGCGGAACCCAAATCCAATAATTATAACTGCAAACACGAAAAAAAAAATTACACGAGCTACAAATCCAAAAAGATGAATATCAAAATTATCTATATGCTCTGCTGTAATTTATGAGTGCTTCTTCAATTAAAATTCACTCTAACTATAAAATCCAAGCGTTTCTGTCGCGTTGATATAGCAATTAAGGTCATCGGTCAGCAGAAACTCAACATCTACATACATACGCCACAAGCCTCTCTACTGTGTATGACGGTACAAGTATTATCAATTTTTATTCCTATTCAATTCGCGTATTGGGCGAGGGAAAAATTGTCTATAGGCCTCTGTAAGCCGGCCGAAGTGGCCGTGCGGTTAACGGCGCTGCAGTCTGGAACCGCAAGACCGCTACGGTCGCAGGTTCGAATCCTGCCACGGGCATGGATGTTTGTGATGTCCTTAGGTTAGTTAGGTTTAACTAGTTCTAAATTCTAGGGGACTAATGACCTCAGCAGTTGAGTCCCATAGTGCTCAGAGCCATTTGAGCCATTTGAGCCTCTGTAAGCGCCCTATTGTCTTGCACAATCTTCTTCGAATGCAGGCGCTGTACATTTACCAAACAGGCTTTCGCGAGAACTTCCAAGGATTCCCGTTTAAGGTCCCGGAGCATTTTTGTAATACCTTCGTATGAGCTCTGCCCTCCAACGATATATAGAGAAAGGAGGTGGGGCCATTCCAACTCCTGGTGAGCATAAAATTTCCAGACGCCCTTGCACGCCTTGACGTGGCTGTGCATTCGGCAGAACACGGAAGTCGCAGTGTGCATCCAAAGAAAATAACTGGTTTCCTGCCAGTCATGAGCAAGGGTCACTAAATTGCGCTGTGGTACAGAGCATTAATATTTCTAGAAATGGACAAATGTGTCATGGTTTTCCCGCAGATGAGCACTTGCGACGTGAATGGATAGTTCGACGTAAGCGCACCGGCCAAGTGAATATGAAAACTGCACATGTGTGATCATTTTATTTTCGGTCTGAAGATTATGAACGAGATTTGAGAAACGAACTTTTAGGATTACTTCCAAAAAAACGCTACAACGCACAACAATCTCCAGCGTAAACATTCTAAACTGTAATGGGAGAGAAATTACAGGAAGCAGGGATGCAAGGGGAAAGATAAGAAGTCAATATATAAACAACACTCGAAAAGCTGTAACTAAAAAATTACCTTAAAATAAGTTAATCCACAAAAACTTAATGTTTGTTTCACGCAGTACAGGATTACTCTACGACACTGTATGACTCGCTGTATTGCCCTCCTGCTACTATTCAAGCAGAGCGTCTGAATTGTTTCTATGACTGCTGCCATGGCTACTTGATAAAGACTCGAACACTAGAACAATATAATTCCTTTACAATTGCACCGCAATCTATCAGAAAATTTTCAACATTCGCATTTCCCAACACTGATTCTACGTGCTCGTCTCACGTCGCGATGTGCTCAAGATGTTCACCACACATTCTGTAATCACATACAATATCTGACAAAAGTATCCAGTCGCCTATTGGTGGCCATAAATATGGGGTGTGTCCACCCTTTGCCTTTAAGTAGGTTTGAACACAGCGTCATCGCTACCTTCTCTGGTTTCAACCCTTGAGGCAGGTGTTCCACTGGCCAGCCCATTTCCGGAATGTTACTGTCCACAAAACGCTTTAGGACAGGGTGCTTTGTCATGCTGAGACATAAAATCGTCTCCGAACTCTTCGTCTACTGTACGCAGGCCACAGTACTGTAAAAATTGATCTTATCGTCCCGCATTTAGCTTTCTTTAAGCGCCATAATGGCACGACAACCTAACCACGGAAAACCCTCACACAGTAACATCGCCTCCTCCGTACTTCACTGTTGGCACTACATATGGTGGCAAGTAACATTCTCCAGGCATTCGCCAAACCCACACCTTTTCACCAGGTTGCCACAGGGTGTACCGTGATTCAGCACTCTAGACCACTCGTTTCCGGTCACCTACTGCCCAGTGGCGTCGCTATTCACACCACCTCAAGCGTTGCACAGCACACACTCACACTACTACAGCACGGTGTGGCTTAGGAGGAGCTGCTCGACCACAGTACGCTATTACGCTTAACCTCCTATGGAAAAGTCCAAGTGTTGGCTGGACTGCTGGCGACACTATGGATCTCACAAGTGATTATTTCCATTGATTTCATGGGATTTTTTACAATAAGCACTCTCCACAATCTCCGACGGTGCCTTTCCGTCATTATATCGTGACGTCCAACTGGTCCGTTGAGCCGTGGTTGTTCTTTCGCGTTTGCACTTCACAACTGCATCACCAGCAGTCAACTTGGGCAGCTTTAAAAGGGTTGAAATGCCCCTAATCGATTTGTTACTCAGTGTCATCCAATTACAAGTTCACATCGAAGTCACTAACTTTTTCTCACTGACAATTTCTGTTGTTACTGCTTCTCAACTGATGATACTCCCCCCCCCCCCCCCCCTCCTTGTGCATTTTACTGGTCCTTGTCTCGTGGTCAATTCAGTATTACATAGGTCTGTCCGATTCTGGTTCTCTCTTTTTGCTGCAGGAATTATATTTATCCTCATTCAGAGAGAGCTGCCATTCATTACACCAAGCGAAAATTTTGTCTGCCTCTGCCTCCAATTCCTTACGCTCGTCCAACGACAATACATCGTGAGTGGACCATATTATACCGCTGCTGATACTGCCCAACACATTACTCAAGTACTTTGGAATGTTGTATCGTATCATTTCCGTGTGTACAGAAAGGTGGGTTCGGAGGAATAATAATCTGATTCGGATTTTAATTGGGGAGAATATTTTACATCCTTTTGAGTCTGACCCGATAGACGGCTGCGGTTTATGTGACGGAATGGTTTGTGCACTACAACATGCTTGGAACGGCCCCAATGGAACGCCTTTGGGATGAGTTCGCTCCAGACCGCAGCATCCAACATTACTACCTTCTCTGGTTTCTGTCAATATCAATGAAATTCTCCAACAGCCGTGTAATTACGATTTTATTTTATTTTGACGACAACCAGTTTCGTCATTTCACTATGGCCTCTTCAGGCCCCTGCATAATGAAACAGTGTACATGTAATGTATATATCAGGGTGTATAAAGTAAGCTAACAGAAAGTGACAGGTAATCATAAAAGCGCTTACAGTTATGAAATGAAAGTAGTGGCGTTAAAACAAATCACAATTTGTATATATTTGTTAGTCATAAAACTATTTAACGCCGTGGATTTACAAGAAACACGTAAAAACATTAAAAAGATCAGAACTAGACAGTACACAACTAGGAGCTCCGCTGAAACAAAGCTTGTCTTTCTTTAAAACATAAAATCTTAACGCCGGCCGCGGTGGCCGAGCGGTTCTAGGCGCTATAGTCCGGAACCGCGCGACTGCTACGGTCGCAGGTTCGAACCCTGCCTCGGGCATGGATGTGTGTGATGTCCTTAGGTTAGTTAGGTTTAAGTAGTTCTAAGTTCTAGGGGACTGATGACCTCAGAAGTTAAGTCCATAGTGCTCAGAGCCATTTGAACCATTTTTTGATAAAATCTTATATAATTCTTACATATGGGGAAACCCCTAGTATCTTTGAGGACTTATCTTCATTTAAAAGTAAAATGTCACATAGTAATCTATGAAGTACAATAATATGTCTATTTACGCCGAGGTAATACCGACCAGTTAAGTGATATAAAGGATAATAAATCATATCTTTTTATTTGGAACTGCTGTATAACCTAGGACCATAAGGTCGTTGTGAATATTCTTAGCGTGCTCTTTGCACGCTGTTCTTCTCTTAATATGTCGTCTGCCGTTGGGTTTTGCGTCTTGATAGTACCTAGGCCATAAATATACGTATTATTGTACTTAAGAGATCACTGTGTGACATTTTACTTTTAAATGAAGATAAGTTCAAAATGGCTCTGAGCACTATGCGACTTAACTTCTGGTGTCATCAGTCGCCTAGAACATAGAACTAATTAAACCTAACTAACCTAAGGACATCACACACATCTATGCCCGAGACAGGATTCGAACCTACGACCGTAGCAGTCGCGCGGTTCCGGACTGAGCGCCTAGAACCGCTAGACCACCGCGGCCGGCGAAGATAAGTCCTCATAGATACTAGCGGTTTCTCGTCTGTAAGAATTATATAAGATTTTATTTTATTTTATTTTTATTTTTTTTAAACAAGCTTTTTTCAGCGGAGCTCCTGACTGTATACTGTCTAGTACTGATCTTTTTAATGTTTTTATGTGTTTCTTGTAAATCCGTGGCGTTAAATAGTTTTATGACTAACAAATATGTACAAATGTTTTAATCTATTGTGCTGGATGTACACAGAGATTTGGTTTAACTCCACTACTTTCATTTCATAACTTTAAGCGCTTTTATAATTATCGCTTTTATGATTACCCGCCACTTTCCGTAAGCTTGCTTTTTTTACACCCTGATGTAGACCACATGCACACTCTTTTATTATGCAGGATCCTGAAGACAGCATAGTGGAATGGCGAAACTGGTTATCGTCAAAATAAAATGACATCTTGGTTACATGGCTGTTGGAGAATTTCATCGTTATTGACAATTACTTAACCAACTGATGTTCCCTCTCTATGATGGACCAACAGAGTTTTTCTGGAATCGGTTCAGACACCTCGCTGAGAGTGTCCGCAGCGAGCCGCCCTAAGAAAGAATGTGGAAACACCCATATTAATAACCATTAATAGGCGTCCGGCTACTTTAGATAAAAGAGTTACCCGTGACATACTCGTGCCGAGCAAGTTGCAAGTGACGAACAGTGACAAGCTAAGAGATGTTTCGACCATTGTACTTGATCCTTGAAATACGGACATGAAAACAAAAGACAAGGGAACATTTAACCACAAACTAAAAGGTAATTGTAATTTAATCGTAACCTCTACTTCGTATCTCACAGATATTCTTCCGATAATTCCCTTACCCGCCGGCCGCTGTGGTCGAGCAGGTCTAGGCGCTTCAGTCCGGAACCGCGCTGCTGCTACGGTCGCAGGTTCGAATCCTGCATCGGGCATGGATGTGTGTGACGACCTTAGGTTAGTTAGGTTTAAGTAGTTCTAAGTCTAGGGGACTGATGACCTCAAATGTTAAGTCCCATAGAGCTTAGATCCATTTGAATAATTTTTATTCCCTTACCCGAAACATGGCGGTACATTCATTAAAGTCACACACGAGATGTCTAGCCTTAGGCACTTCCGGAAATTAGTACAACGAAAGGATTCGGAGACGTCTGTTCCATTGAAAAACTGTAGCTCTTAATATCGAGTCTGAGAACGAGTGTGTTAAGAGAACGCAGAACGAAATACGACCTAGCTCGGGACGTTTACAAGATCCGGCAGGGACGGCACCGTAGGTCTCGGGAACAGCTGCAGAAGGCGGATGAGTCACGGCCGATAACGCACGTAGGCCGCGGGCTGCCACCCAGCCACGGTCGCGCCACAGTCAGGCTACCGCTTCACGAACCCAGACGTTCTTCCCTCCGACAGCACTCGATCATCGACATTTGTCGTCATGTAACATTTTAATCCACTGAAATGGCATTTTTAAAGTCACGGGTATTAACGCAATTAATTATTAACTCAATTAATTAGCCACTGTAGCATGCAGGATAAATCACCATAAACGGCGCATCGGCGACTGCGGACGCAAATACGTCTCGATCATTGTATTTTATCTCCAAAAATTGGCTAAAAAATGAGAGGGCTGAACACCTTTCGTTGCAGTCGGTAGAGAAATTATGAAACTGCTGTTACGAAGAAAACTTTCGACCTGTACGTGTCTTTAAAAACCACAATCCGACTTTAAACACATTCTCTCTCTGCACCGTCTCAATAACCGTCGAAGAACTGAGAAATGAACATGATTCCAAAGATAATTATACGGAACACTGTCTACAGGTGCTACCTTATAAATATCTGTCATTAAGAACCACAAAGAAGAGTGTTCCATCCAACCATAGTAGTAGTAGTAGCAGTAGTAGTAGTAGCAGCAGCAGGAATAGTAGTAATAGTATGTGAAGTAATGGTCCCACGTTTTTCTTGCGGTCTCAAACGACACCTAAACTGATCTACCACACATGTGAGTAAACCTATATATTTCAGCTTCCATTTAACTGATGTTATTACGATGCTTGGGTATTATGTTTACACCGAGCAACTGTAACTGCAAAATTTAAGTGTCCGCAATCATGAATTCTACGCACTTCGGACCAATTCGGTGAGAATTTATACATCTGCATTCGTGCCCGTCATGGTATCAGACGATGTACCAACAACCTCTTCATTCCCCCCACTTCCCACAACTCCAACCACACGCTTACACAACAACCCATTTCACTCGCTGAGATTTGCGGGAATAGAGCTTCTCCTATTCCTATGTCAAGCAGCTATTTTGCTACAACCCTCTCATTTGCAACATATTGCTCTAATAAATAAACAAATTGTTTCTAGATTATCTAATGGTCATTTTCTATACTGGCAGCTTAAAGCTTCATCTTTTACCAAACTTCATCACTTATCTCTTAACTATCTCATACCACTATCATTGAGCTCGAAGTGATCTTTATTAACAATGTCTGGCTCCCACAGCAACCAATTAAGACAAAACCTCGGTCGCAGAATACGTGTGCGTCATTCAGTGACAAAACTGATATTATTCTCTACTCCAGAGCAGGAATTTTTAAATGTCTTTACTGTCCCATCGCCTTCAGGCTAATAAGCTTCTGCTTAATAATTTATTACAGTGATTACCGATAAGGAGAAACTATTTTCGCGACGGAGTTATTGCAGATTCTTTGCGAGTGACATTCTTGTCTTTTCTAAGGCGTGGATCTATGTTCTTTCACGATGACGATATGGTAACCTGTTCAGTGTAGTATGACGCGGGTATTATGACTAACGGCGTCAACACTGTGAGGAAAGAGAAGAAATCGATTCGCAACTTTCTTGGAGCTCGTTTCGAGAACCCAAGGACAAGAGTGAGTATGAATGAGTTGCGATGTTGGGTTATAGAATGCGTGCCCTTGGCTAATCGAGATGGCTATCTCTGCTGCAGATAAGATTACATTGCAGAACGTACAAGGTTCTTAAGATTCTTTCTCCGAAATGCATGAGACCTGTGCCAAGAAAGACTAAGGTTACTTTCACGGCCACTGTTATGTCGGCTACTAAAGTTATAATAGTTTAAGAGGCGTAGGACGTCAAACGGGCCGACTTGGAGCACGAGAGGCACCAAAGGACATTTTAATTTCCACTGTGTATACTTTTACAAATAAATTCATAAAACTTTGTCAGCATGATCAGGAAGGATTCAGGACTTACACTCATGGCCGAGCGGTTCTAGGCGCTTCAGTCTGGAACCGCACGACCGCTAAGGTCGCAGGTATGAATCCTGCCTCGGGTATGGATGTGTGTGATGTCCTTAGGTTAGTTACGTTTAAGTAGTACTAAGTTCTAGGGGACTGATGACCTCAAATGTTAAGTCCCATAGTGCTCAGAGGCATTTGAACCATTTTAAGTTAATTGAGTCGGGAGTTTTAAACTTAGGAGCAGCTATGATGTAACGGCTCCAAGTTCCGTGGTACGCATGTCGCAAATACACAGCTTTATTTTTGAAGTAAAATCGAACGACCTGAAACCTGAATGCTGGCTTTGGGTTTTTTAAAAACAAACTGTCGGTTGCTTTTTTAAAATCCTTGAAATGGTGGGTGAATATTTCCAAAAAATTAGACATGGACGCGTTCGGGCCTTCAGAATCTTTTCATCGCAGTTTTCCTTAAGTTCGGCGATGGTAGTGTTCCTGCGTTGATCAGAAATAAGTGAAAAGTTCTGCTCTCTTGTTATATAGCTACGACCACAAATACGGAAAAATTTTAAAATATGCACTACACATAGGACGAACAGTATTTTTTTGTTTTGCGCAGGAAAATTGTACTTAAAAAAAAATAAAAAAACAGCTCATCCATTAAATTTGAGTATAGGATACTGCTTATGAAATGTAGCAGCATTTCTCATGTATATGTATATTTTGATATTTCCTGTTACCATATCGTGTATCCAACGACATAATACCACAACTGACGCATGTAGCTTACAACACTCGTTGGTAAATGACGAAGAAGTAAATTGTGCACAAAATCAAACCTTTCCCTGTCTGGCTTTCAGAATGAACGCTCTTTTTTCATCCAAGAAAGCCGCCACTTTTCTGAGGTGGACAGCTTTCTGTGCCTCAAAAGCTTTATTTTCTCCGTATCTTCTTTTACTGAAAGTTTTGGAAATCTGCCAGTTAAGTTTCTAGGGCACATTTATTCAGTACGCGTTAAGGAAATCGCCATGCATATCTTAGACAGACAGATCTTCTGGCAAATAGCGCCTATTGGGATTCTCTCTGGGAGAGTAACGGGTTTTCCGGTCAGAGAAGGACGTGATACGGGCCTGAATAACATTCACAAGCTGTTCCATTGCGTGACGTGGTCGGTTGGAATGTTTGCCGCGATTGTCTGTAGGGGGGGCTCCCAAAGTGTACTTAATTATTTTGCAGTCTTCTCTGTCTGTCGTCGCTAACTCCATGCGAACTTACAAAAAAAAGCATTTTTGGAAACAACAACGTCTTCTCCTATTACCCTCACTTTGTAGGTAAATGTCGCGGCCCGAGGTTTCATATTTAGTGATGTTTTTGTTAGTAACAGCTCAGATTTGTCGGGATTTTGGTGAATCATCCTATTTTTACAGGCTTACACAGTAGGACTTGTGCTTTTAACAGTAGCGGTCGTGTAATCACGTGTGTAATGCAGAACACAACATGAGGGCGCCTCTAATACATATTCGCTTTTTTACTAGTGAGGTTTCTGCGAGCAACCCCCCAATTCTTTAATTACAATGCAATATGTTTTAATACACCAATAATACATCAGTGCTTACAGTGATACTATCGCATAGCTTCCAAGAAGTTGTAATTCAGGGAAATACAGCATTTCAAAGACATCTGTGCAGAAATTAGTAGACGTGTCATGCAATTGATTTTAGAACTATTATAGCAAAAAAAACTCTTAAACCTTTGACAACATCAAAATTTACACGATATAAAATCGAACTGAGCAGTCATCATTATCAGTATTTCATTTAGCTGTGCACAGCGAACACTGACACGCAGACTGTAGCTACGCCGGGGAATAATGTTTCTTTCAGTCGTTTCCGCCGACGTTCTGCTATTTTTTCTTCCTTAGTGGAGAGTTTTACCCTTTCTCTCTTGCCTTCTCAACTGCATGCGGTCTCCAGTTCCCCATGTCGACTTATAAACCACGTCGAATTTGTCTCTGACGGCAGCTGTGACCAGTCTGGGAGTGTGCATCTTTTCCTGGCCAGAGAAGCCCCGAGCCCATTCATATAAGCAGGACATCAGGCAATCAGCTGAAAGTATCCTGTATTGAACATAGCCTGTAATTTCCTAGAATTCTATGGTATGTTCGAGACTCTTGGTTATTCTCTTAAAGTTAGCTGTGAAATTTGGAAGTTGGTAGATATAAAAACTTTATCGCCTTGAATAATTTTTACTGGGAGGAGGGCGAGGGAGAGGTGAAAGGGGGGCCGACGATCCTGACGCTCCATGGCCACCCCCTGCTTTGATCTTCCAGTATAACTGTTACCACCACACTTCCCTCCACTGCCAAATTGACAATTCTTTGATGCCTCCGGATATAGCCTATCTAACGATCCATCCTTTTAGTCAATTTGCGCCTTAACTTTTATAGGACTTCACTTGCTATATTATTTACAAACTTTCGACTGTAGGTGTTTGAAATCTACCAGAGAAACTGCTCGGGCTGCCAGTAGTTAGGAGGGCCACGTAAGCTGGTGTCAAAATAACGCGGCGAGGAGAAAGCGGCGCCCGCCTGGGGCTGGTGAGGAAACGGACGGAGAGTCGCACTGGCAGAGCCAGAGCCAGTGGCTGGCTGCACAGTGCACGGTGTACACCCAGCGCGCGGTGGCCGGCGCGTCACGTCAAGGCCCAGCCAGGCCCGCGGCGTTGCCAGCGCGGACGGCGCGCGCCGCCACCCCCGCTCCGCCCCTGTTGCCCGGCAAATGGGCCGCGGCCCCAAAGAAACGGACACGCGGCGTGCCCATAGGGGTGGCTGCCTCGCCGCGCCTCCCAGCCTGCACCGCCAGCGTCTTCACCACTCGCGACAAAATGTGCCTCCAAACTGGCCTACTCTTCGCTTACTGTACAGCTGCCAAAACATTTGGAAACATCGACAGATCGTGTAAAATAAACGCACTAAATCTAAAATTATGGATTAATAATGAATTAATGATGGGTCCGCCTTTTCGCACGTACACAAATCACTGTTTAGTTTTATCACCCAAACATGTTTCACCACAGTTGTGGCATCCTCAGTGGACTTTTTGTTATGTTACTGAAATATATACATAAATGTTATTTTTAGGTTAAGGAATACGATGCATCAAATTTATTATCACTTAATTTGTATGTACATTTTAATTCCTATTTTTACATTGAGTCTGTCCTGCGGTTGCCAACCAAAATTAGCCACAAGTCTAAATTACACTGAAGAGCCAACGAAACTGGTACTCCTGCCTAATATCGTGTAGGGCCCCGCGAGCACGCAGAAGTGCCGCAACACAACGTGGCATGGAATCGAATAATGTCTGAAGTAGTGCTGGAGCGAATAGACACCATGAATCCCGCAGGGCTGTCCATGAATCCTTAAGAGTACGAGGGGGTGGAGATATCTTCTGAACAGCACGTTGCAAGGTTTGTCAGAAATGGTCAATAATGTTCATGTATGGGGAGTTTGGTGGCCAGCTGAAGTGTTTAAACTCAGAAGAGTGCCCTAGAGACACTCTGCAGCAATTCTGGACGTGTGGGGTGTCGCATTGTCCCGCCGGAATTGCCAAAATCCGTCAGAATACACAATCGAAATGAATGGATGCAGGTGATCAGACAGGCACACGCTCCACAAAAAAAATGTTCAAATGTGTGTGAAATCTTATGGGACTTAACTGCTAAGGTCATCAGTCCCTAAGCTTACACACTACTTAACCTAAATTATCCCAAGGACAAACACACACACCCAAGCCCGAGGGGGGACTCGAACCTCCGCCAGGACCAGCCGCAAAGTCTATGACTGCAGCGCCTTACGCGCTCCACACCATTGCAGATTCTCCACCAACGCCGGCCGGAGTGGCCGAGCGGTTCTAGGCGCTACAGGCTGCAACCGCGCGACCGATACGGTCGCAGGTTCGAATCCTGCTTCGGGCATGGATGTGTGTGCTGTCCTTAGGTTAGTTAGGTTTAAGTAGTTCTGAGTTCTAGGGGACTGATGACCACAGCAGTTAAGTCCCATAGTGCTCAGAGCCATTTTTTTCTCCACCAACTTGAACAGTCCCCTGCTGACATGCAGGATCCATGGGTTCCTGAGGCTGTCTCCATACCCGTACACGTCCATTCGCTCGATACAATTTGAAACGAGACTCGTCCGACCAGGCAACACGTTTCCTGTCATCAACAGTCCAATGTCGGTGATGACGGACCCAGGCAAGGAGTAAAGCTTTGTGTCGCGCAGTCATCAAGGGTACACGAGTGGGCCTTCAGTTCCGAAAGCCCGTATCGATTATGTTGCGCTGAATCTTTCGCACGCTGACACTTGTGAATGGCCGAGCACTGAAAACTGCAGCAATTTGCGGTAGGTTTGCACTTTTGTCACGGTGAACGATTCTCTTCAGTCGTCGTTGGTCCTGTTCTTGCAGGATCTTTTCCCAGTCGAAGCGATGTCGGAATTTCGATGTTTTACCGGATTCCTGATATTCACGGTACACTCGTGAAATGGCCGTACAGGAAATTCCCCACTTCATCGCCACCTCGGAGATACTGTGTCCCATCGCTCGTGCGGCGACTAATAACACCACGTTCAAGCTCACTTAAATCTTGATAACCTCCCAGTGTAGCAGCAGTAACCGGTGTAACAACTGCGCCAGACACTTATTGTCTTATGTAGTTGTTGTCGACCGCAGCGCCGTATTCTGCCTGTTTACATATTTCTGTATTTGAATACTATGCCAGTTTCTTTTGCGTTTAATTGTAGTACACATGTCATCTCCAAACATGAGGGATGTTAGAAAATTCTCTGCATTCAATGTTTGGATTTCTTGTCCAATCTTTCAAATGTATATTCCGGTAATATTCGTGGTAGATGCCTGTTTTTGGCCTTACCACTGTAGTATTTTGCTAGTCTTTAGCTGTGACAAGTCTGTTGACTGAACCTGTGGACATCAACTACACAACTACATAAAAACGAACTTCTCACAGCTAAGAACTAGCAAAATACTACAGTCGTAAGGCCAAAAACCTGCATACACCACGAATTTTACCAGAACATACATTTTAAAATTGGATAATAAACAAATATTTCAATGCAGACGATTTTCTAACATCCCTCATGTTTGCAGTTGTCATGGTATAGTAATTTAGACCTGTTGCTGATTTTAGTTGGCGGCCACAGGCACACAACGTAAAATAAGAGGTAAAGTGCACACACAATTGAAACGACAGCAAAATCTGATGTATCATATTCCTTAACCTAAAAATAACCTGTATGTATGTATGTATGTATGTATACAGAAAAATAATAATGAACTCGAGGATGTCACAACTGTGGTGAAACGTGCATGGATGATAAAACGACGCTTAAAGTCCTGCGGATTCTTCCTGAACAGCTGCAAACCATCTTTGCAACACTTCACACGATTCCGTTTTTGGTCAAGCGTGAGCAATCGCGGAACCCATCTTGCGGATTGGTTTCTCATGTCCAAGTGTTTATGCAAAATATTATGTACCCATTCATTAGAGATGCACGCAGCACTAGCAATCTCACGCACCTTAACTCTTCTGTCATCCATCACCATATAATGGATTTTATCAATGATTTCTGGAGTCGTAACCTCCACATGGCGTTCAGAAAGTTCAGCATCACTTGTGCCCATATGGCCACTCCGAAAATTTTTAAACCACTTATAAACTGTTCTAATCGAAGGTGCAGAGTCACCGTAATGTTTAATCACCACACGAAATTCTTTTTCGTCCGTTTTTTTGTAATCACTCGACTTCCTTGATTCACACGAATGCCAAAAACAAAGAAATACACCAATATGGCTTAAACTTGGTGTACCTTTTTTCCAAAGATGGTACTAACTAAACATGACCTCAATACGCGCTGGTGGTGCCATCTCTCGGACTTTGCACGTAGTTTTCAAACACCCCCCGTATGTCTATTCTAAGCAGAATTAAAAGTTACAAAAGAACTAAAGATTCATTTTTAAAAAACGTAATTTTTTATTTTGAATATTTGTACATGCAACCCCTATATTCATACCCATTCAAATCACTACCATTGCTGTGCTTCAGTACGTACAATATGTTATAATAAAACAGGTCACAAAATTTCATGAGATAGTGTTTCATATGTAGGTACATAAAGGATAAACTACGTCAACTTTGATAAAGCCGCGTTTAAAATTTAAAATGATACAAATTCACTCATATTTTTAATTTAAGGCTCAAAAGCACTCAGCAGCGTTGTCAGCATCATCTTCTTCGCCACCCTCCTTCTCTAAAACTTCTTTCTTCTGGCTGACCTTGCTTCTTTGGTGATGAACTCGGCTGCACGCTGGCCTCGATATGTCTCGACTCGTACAATTATTTCAACCTCTTTACATTATGACAACCTGGGTGATGTTAAGATGTGCTAGAACTCTCATTCTCCTAATGTTTCCACCTTTAAATATTAGTGCGGTATCATTAACACCCCATTTCAGTATATTTAATACTACAAACACATTTTGAACACTCTTCTCGAGATGGTGTTACTGAAAGACTCATTGGGATTCTGAGTCCATGCAGACACTTTCGGAGGAGGACTGGGTAGGCTAGGTACCTATAAATTCGCTTGATGGCTTTTATAACAGCTTCAGAAATAGAGTTCTTGTGTTCAAAATACGCTTTTGAAACTTCAGCCTTCCGAAACTTTTACCGTGATTCAAGTCCAGGCAGGCAAAATGAATGTACTGGTTTTCTGTCACATGAGAGTATGTTGAATTATGAGACCAGGACTGCTTTCTTCATTCTTTCTAAATCTTTTCCATTATTCCTGATGGCCATTCTATAATACTGCTGAAGCTGATCTATTGTTTTCACAATCAGTCGACGACCCAGTGGCTTGCCATCTCACAATACAGTAGTGCAGAGAGTTTGTTTGAATTTTCTGAGGCGTATAACCATCTTCTTTTGTACTTGTCAGTCGCATTCCGGTTTCTTTATCTCCACTTTTTAATATAGATTTGACTCAAGTGCACACTTATAGGCTTTAGAATCACATATAAAGAGACGCACGTCCAAACTTAGGTAGTTTCGGAGAGACGCAAGTAATATAACAAAATTAAAAATGAAATACTTCCAAAGGTCACACGAAGATAAGTTACACACGCTTTTGCGCAGGAAAGAGTGATGAATATTGTAGGATTTGTTTTGTAAAAATGTCAAAAATTTTGATTTAATGCCTGAAAATTTCCCTTATCAGTGTATAAATGCCGCCAGGCAATCTGTATGGATGGTTTCCTGTTAAAAGGTGTTCCGAAAACATCGAATCTCTCCTTCATAGTCTCCAGCTTCTATCACGTTGGAACAACCTAACTGCCACAGCTCTAGCTGGGTGATCAACTTTTACTTTCCCACAGTGCTTGCACATGATCATACAAGCACTAATCTACTTGCAGAACCACAGTAAAGTGTTTCCTTTCTAATATTATCGTCATGTTCTGTCAGGCACCGACGGAGAATTCAGCTGACGCTCATTCTAAGATTTAGCACCAGTGCAAACAGGTACAAGTCTCATTAATTATTATTGGACACTGCAGCTTATGCTCATTTATTCAACTTTCTCGTAGGTTTACAGTGAACTTGAATTCACGACAACTGAACAAATTGTCCAGCGTTTCTGGAAGTCCCAGATCTCTTATCTGCATCCACACTGTACCGGACGGCTCACAGAACATTTTTAACAGTCGGCTAATGTATCACACATGCTGGTTTCTTTTCTCTTTTTGTCTACACAATACACAATATGTTTACAAATTTGCATGATAGAAAAGTTAAATACGATTTTTTCCAAGTATCTCAGATATTCTCGTATTAGAAGCGTTCGGGAAGAACATATATGCGATGACCGTGGGAAGGCCGTGAAACTGAAAGAACATCGTAAGGAGGAGAAAGATAATTTGTTCCCATACTAAAAGGCGATAAATGCTTTTTTAATTCCGCGCTGTAAGGTAGAGGAAGCTAGAAGACGAAAAGTACGTCCGAGGCAGTTCTTCTTCTAGTAGTTCTTCTCCTAGTAGTTCCTCTTCTAGTAATTATCATGTAACATTCTTTATAACATCTGTAATATTTTCTTAAAAACTAAAATGCCTGGTTACAGTCATAGCAGCAGCGATCTTCAGCCGTAGTTCCTTCAGACGAATTTATAAATCATGGATTACCTTCGACAGAGTTAAATAGACTGCACAAATCCGCTGCTCACATAATATATTTCGCGAGTACGAGGTGGAAGAGGCGCATTATCATCCAGCATCCCTCAAATTTATGCTAGTCTTTTGAACTAAACATGAGTTAAAAAGGGAAAGGCCTGAGACAGAGCCTGTTTGACAGTTTGGTCGTAGTCGAATGAGTTATGAAGAGAGAGAAATAAATGTATTTGCTTGTAACATTCGGAACACCTGCTGGCTTTTCTCATTTTCTCCTTATTTTCGATGTTTGCGGCTATAAACGCCGGTGCACAGCGACGCGACAAACAGCTGTAATCGACATACCAACATTGCACACACAAGAGGATGACATGGATACTCATTACACAGTAGCATACAATTGCTATGGTACTGAAGCTATTGTTAAATTACACAGTACAATGCACAAATGCGAGCAACACGCCAGCAGAAAGCGTACTAATAATTTCCTGGAATTTATACTTTGTGTACAAGTATTTTTCATGTGGGAAAGGAAAAAATAAACGCTTTCACAAATCGGGAAAAAGAGTCCTATACTCAACATGTCTTTTCCAATGCTAATAAATCACATGGCGTTAAAGTAGGAACAGTGATAAATTCTGCGTATCTAGCTCAGCATTATGTCCTTCGGTGGATAGTATTCGCATCACGTTCTGTTAGTTACGGACAAAATGCATTAAGCGCTCCAGGCATAAGTAGAGCGATCTTCTAATAGATATGCTATCAATCACCATGCAGTTAAGGACGAGTTGAAAAGCACAAATACAAACATAAGATTTCGATTTCGTTGTTATGACTCCACATAGCATCCAGAGTAACTGCAGTTTGCACCAAATACAGTCGCTAAACGAACTAGAAGTGCCGTCCGTAGATATTTAAAATGGTTCAAATAGCTCTGAGCACTATGTGATTTAACTTCTGAGGTCATCAGTCCCCTAGAACGTAGAATTACTTAAACCTAACTAACCTAAGGACATCACACACATCCATGCCCGAGGCAGGATTCGAACCTGCGACCGTAGCGGTCGCGCGGTTCCAGACTGTAGCACCTAGAACCGCTCGGCTACTTCGGCCGGCAGATATTTAAAGATATCTGGAGCAATACCGTCGTCCCAACAGCTGAGTCATGATAAATGATGGAGGATTCACGCTATGAAAAATGGTAAAGATACGGGGAACTGGATGACCAGGGCACTAATTGGTCGGGCTGTTAACAGTCGTCTGCAGGGACTTCTAACCCTGTGGTGACGTGCATCACCTTGCTCGAGGATCCAGTGCTACCCTATAGAAGTCAAATGTACCGGAGGACGTGATTTTCAAAAATGGATTTGTAACCAAATCCATTAACGATGCGAGCCAAACGAATTGTTTTCTGCAGAAAGTGTCACGAAAATATTCCTCAAAATGGCTCTGAGCACTATGGGACTCAACTGCTGAGGTTATTAGTCCCCTAGAAATTAGAACTAGTTAAACCTAACTAACCTAAGGACATCACAAATATCCATGCCCGAGGCAGGATTCGAACCTGCGACCGTAGCGGTCTTGCGGTTCCAGACTGCAGCGCCTTTAACCGCACGGCCACTTCGGCCGGCAATATTCCTCAGACCACATCGCCGTCGCCCCAATTCGTTCTCCGATGGCTCTTGCTGGACTAGACGGTGAACGTGGACGCCTCTTGTCTACTCATCTTCCGCGAATAGCCATCTTCAGCCAGTAGCAACACACCTTAGATATTTTCGTGTAAATTAGTGGGAGTAGTGACGTAAGTACGTCACTGAAATTATCCGATGACTAAAAGACATCAAGTACAACTTAGTGGAAAAGATGGGCATCTGGCGAGCTTGCACAGAAGAGTCACCGCTTATCCATCTGTTGAGGTGTTGTGCGAGGTTCGTTAAAATGGCGGTCTCGCTACAAGCGTTTGAGAGAAACGTAGATGTACAGGACAGCATCGTCGCTGAAGAGTCAGAAATGCAGCCATAAATACTTAACTGACAGGGCGGTACACGTCGGTTCGTACACTCCTTAGTACCAATGTCGTAGTCTGTCACATATCATTAGCCGATGTACGCTGCAAAATTTCTTCTACTTACGGTTAGGAGCCGTAGCGAATAAGAGTGAGATTCTAATCTCGTTATTAGTCGCTTTCTGCTTCTGAACTATGCGATCGAGTATCTAGCGCTTGAGACTTCTCGCTAGTCACTGGGTGAGAACGTAATTACGCCATGTTCTATGATTTGTATTTGACGTTTGCATACTAGACTACTGAATTATTCAAAGGAGACGACTTCGTTGTGCTTTCATTGCTTCCGTACTTCAAGGTCAGCAACGACGCGACACCTGTCCCTTAATATCAGGGGACTTGGGTTAAAAAGGTCACAATTTTGTAATGTACGATCAATTTTCTTTGTGCCTACATTTTCCTGCATGTTTACTCTGTACGAATGTTATGCGCGTTTTAATTATTTTGTCGTGCTCAAGTGTCACACAAATCGTGCCGGCTGGGGCTCAGCTAGTAGCAGTATATCTTTAACGCTGTCCATCTGAAATCGCAAATACATATGCGCAAAATGCTAGAATTGTAAGGTGCGTCTGATAATATGGACAAGAGGGATAGGCAACCCACAGTCCTCGTGCAAAGAAAATGCTGTAGCGATAAGTAATAGTTATTGAGAGCCAGTACGAGACGATACTGCTCTTGAGATAGGGTACCATTACAGCTGATGCAATTGGGTGAGGTATATTCAAGGTCATCCCTCCCCCCAGGCCTCCCCTAACATCTGATAAGAACTTCCGGTGTCAGGTTACACAGCTGCACAACTTACATTCAAGTTCACCCACTCCCCTCCTCACCCCTCCCCACACCAGCAGGCCTGCCCACGCACCTGATGCACTGCCAATTCTAGCCCATAACCAGTTATTACGGTTTAGATAAGGACTTCTGGGGACAATACCCGCACACTCAAGGTGGTACATGCAACGTCATTCCTTGCCACACACAAGTGTGTGGCACAGGCTTTAACCCGGTACCAGACACGTGGTCTCCAGGCAAGAAAATGAATACCACCCTTTGGGCCAATAGGAATTGAATTTCGCCTACGCCCACCTCACTGCAATAATTTTCTCTCTGTACAGAATGGGTCAGGAAATAACAAATTAACTTACAGTTTATTAACATTTTTACAATTTAACAATTTTTTTTTTACAATTCTCTTTTGTCTCCATATAAACTTGTCACTCTTTTTAAATACAATTTCACATTTCAATTATTTTCCTATATACAGTACATGGGAAATGGGTGGACTTGCGGCAGTAGGCTAAGAAAAAGTACACACCCACACATACACATTATATATAAGAATATACCTTGCGGCACACACACACACACACACACACACACACACACACACTCTATCACACTCAAAAGAATAGTCTGAGTACATGAGGGTGCCGCTCTTGTATTCACAGATCAATCGTTTGTCAACGTGACAGGACAGGTACACTGTGTGCCACAGTGCAATATGCAACTGATAATGGTAATAAAAGACGGTTGCCTTGATTTCAGCTACTTAGTTTCGGCTGCTTTTCAAGGTCACCCAACTACCCGGTCCCCCTTCCAAAAGACACATCTAGGTAAGTGTAAACAGCAGGTTTCTGGATGGGGCAAGTGAGTAGTTGGGTGAGCTTGAAAAGTAGCTGAAACTAGGTAGCTGAAAGCATCGCAACCCCCATTTCTTACCTATATGAGGTGCATGCTGTACTGCGGCTTAAAGTCAGGCTGTCCTGTCATTCATTTGTGGGGATGGGATTGGCACCTTTCCGTATTGCGTTATTCACTTGAGTGATTGAACGTATGGATGGTTATTTTTTATGGTGTATGTGCTTCGAATAGTTGGATGAACCGTCTGTTGTATGTGTGTGTATGTGTGAGTGACTGCACATCACGTGTGTGCACATATTGTGTGTGTGTGTGTGTGTGTGTGTGTGTGTGTGTGTGTGTGTGTGTGTATATCTGTGTGACTTTCTTCACCTGTTGCTGCTGCCAGTCCACCTGTTTTCCACATACAGTATATAGAAAAATGATCACACTGTAAAACTGGACAAACGAGAGTGACAAGAGTATACAGACAATGAGAAAAATTACAAAAAATAATTGTACAAATTTCAGCAGTAAATGTTAAGTGTAAACTGACACCATAAATGTAACCTGGTACTTAAGGTCGTCTCGAGCGACCCTGAATAACTACTACTTATCAGTTATAGCTTTATCTTATCACTGGGGGTGCGGCTGGCTATCCCCCTTACCACTGTTTCCAAACGATGTGGTACACATTATTAAAAATAAATCACCGCACATAACAATGTAATCTAATTCCGCTTCAGAAGTTGTCCAGGACAAATGAGCTTAAATAAGATTTAAAATTAGTTTCGCAGTATTCGTAATTTATTACAGATCCAGATTCAGTTATAACATAGCACCGAGGATTATCTTACTTTTGAAATATAGATCTGCAATAAACAACGGATTCTGCGACTGAATGCTGTCATTCCCTAATATACCACGAGGCGGACTGTTTGCAACCGGCCCATTTTAGCACCCACTTCTGCACAGCCCAAGCGCAGCAGCCTTTGTTACACACGTAGGAAACTGTTCAAATGACGATCCATCGCAGAGTCAGAGAAATTTCCGCCTAATGCCAGGCGACCTTATAGTGGGACTATTTGGGAGGGAATTCATAGTTCCAGTATTTGACTTACAACCAATGGTAATCTTCTGTAAACTTTGCCCACAACAAAGGGGTTAGGAACGACATTACCCGATCTGGACTCATATTAGTGAACATTAATATAGTGTGTCTCCACCCTTTAGCTTTATGACGGCTTCAGCTCTGCATGGAACACTTCAACGAGGAGTTTGAATATCTGTGAAGGAATGGAAGCCCATTCTTCCTAAAGAGCCCAAACCAGATAAGGTAGTGATGATGGACGCGGCGGCCTGGAGTGATGCCGACATTCTCATTCCAAAGATTTCCACTGGATTCAGGTCGGGACTCTCGGCAGACCAGTCCATTTCATGAAAGTTTCCGTTCATTTAGCATTACCTCACAGATGCTGCTTTACAACAAAGTGCGCTGTCATGCAGAAACAATAATCATCTCCAAACTGTTCTATTGTATACAATAAACAATGCGGTAAAATGTATTCATGTCCTTTGACATTTCGAGAGTGCAATAAGAAGACCACGCCCTAACTACGAAAAACAGCACCTACTCCATACTTCACTGTTCCCACTATACATGATGACAAGTAATCTTCTCCAGGCATTCACCAAACCCAAACTCTTCCATCTGATCGCCACAAAGTACAGCGTGATTCATCACTCCACATCACTCGTTTCCAGCCATCCACCGTTCAGTGTCGTTGCTCTTTACACCACCTCAAGCCTAGCTTCGCATTAACTACAGAAATTTGTGGCCTATGAGGACTGCTCGACCACTATACCCCCATTCTCTTTAACGTCCTGAGCACAGTCATTGTTGTAGCTGGACTGCTGGTACCATTGTAACCTCCCCACAAAATTCATTCACATTTAACCTCCCCACAAAATTCATTCTCATTTTACCTCCCCACAAAATTCGTTCCCATTTTAGTGTAACCTCAAAACAGAAAATATTTTTACCATAACCTCCCAACAGAAAATATTAATATAAATAATATTCACGTTTAGTGTAACCTCAAAACAGAAAAATATTCCTAAACCTCTCAACAGTAAAAATTATAATTATGTCGTTCACATTCAGTGTAACGTTCCAACAAAAAAATATTCAATAACCTGGTAATAATACAATGTAACTAACCTCTCAATTAAATTGTAGCTCACTTATAACTTTTCAATAATTGACTGTGAATTTAACCTGGTAAATTTTGGACGTCAGCAGTGCTGCGTCATGGCCCTGAATGATCATTCTGAATAAAAACAGAAAAATTCTTACCTCAATGAAGTCGCCGGATAACGCATATATATCTGCTCTTACAATACATTTTTCTGGCACAGCCCTGTGCAATGCTGGCCGATAGATTTGTCATTTATGAAAGGAAACAACTTATTTTTCTTTTGCAATAATCGGGATGATCATGGATTGGAGAAATTAGTAAATTCTTTAAATTGAAATGAATGGTTGTTAAAAGTTACTTTTTATGAGAAAGATTATTATTACGAGATTTTTAAAACATTTACATGGGAGTTGAGATAACATTACTACATATGCGCGAGGCTGCTTTTTACCTTATACAATAATGCTCAGGCTCCGGCATCGCTGCACCGCGACCGGCCCAGCCAACACGATACACCAGACCAGACCACAGCAGACTGCAGACTAGCCACAACGTACTGCTACAGCTACACAGTTCCTACTGCAGTCAACACTGCTCTCTGGTCAGCGATTCTCTTATACCTTGCATATCGCAGGCAGCGCATGAGCAATACATCGAAATTACATCTGGTCGGACCTCTTTCATAACCCTCCACAGGGGGGGGGGGGGCTAAAATTTGGCAGCGATGGTGGGTCAATTGGACTTGCCATGAGCAACAGATTTTTCTATAATCTACTTAATTAACTAAGTTTACAGTCACAGAGTATATATATATATATATATATATATATATATATATATATAAGTGCAGAACATGAAATGAAATAGAATGCACATGTACTGAGTACAGAACATATCAAGCAATGACAAAATGTATACGCAATGAGTACAAAACACATTAACAAATGACATAAAGTGCACACGCACTGTATATATTTTTTACCATTTTACAAGAACTAGGAAAGGAAAGGGAAGGATTGCATCATGGTTGTAGCACAGTAGGTTGCACGTAGCTGCACTGAAAGTCCATATCTTTCTACAGAAGCACAACACCAAGTGAGACAATCTGAAGTTCTCTTCCCTGAAGCATTAATCAGTGTAGCCAAGACACTGAAATGTTGTATTAATATTCAATGTTATCATTTTGGTAGTACATTAGGTACACCAAACAGTGGGACCATAATAACATCTCCATCGTTCAAGGTGGTGGACAGCATGATGTGTCTACACCACATTGTTGTAGAATCCATACTCTTTCACCATCGTAGAATTAGTGCAAAATCCAAATATATTGCTCCATGATCATGAGGATGGACAGGACAAACGGATATTGCAGTAATTTCTGGTAATTAGGTCAGAAGGTGAAGGACAGTCATCATTGAGAATTACACTAGTCTATCAACCGATTTGAGTAATTGTTGGCACTCATTGCCTAGTTACTAAACATTTCTGTACTAGGTATGGAGTATTACAGAACATTATTCATAAGTCATCTGATTACAGTAAATATTGGCACTCATTGGCCAGTTACAAACCATTTTTATTCATTATTCAGAAGTGACCATTAAAAGCAAGAGTTAATTAATGGCATAGCATTTACATAATTCATCTAATTATAGTAATCATTGGCATTCATTGGCCAGTTACTAAATATGTAGCAAGTATTGAATATTACAAAACACTATTCATAACTCATCTGATTGTGGTAATTATTGGCACTCATTGGCCAGTTACAAACCATTTTTTATGCCTTATTCAGAAGTCATCATTCAAAACAGGAGCTAATGAGTGTAGCATCAAGCTACTGGTATTCATATATGATATCATGTAAGTGACATAAGACAAATTTAAAATATAAGAAACAGTGGCATTCATTGGCCAGTTACTAAACATATAGCAAGTATTGAATATTACAAAACACTTTTCATAACTCATCTGATTGCGGTAATTATTGGCACTCATTGGCCAGTTACAATGTATTCATATAGTTTTATAAAACATTATTCAGTATTATTCAGAAGTCATCATTCAAAATGAGAGTTAATTATTGGCATAGCATTTATAGAGTACAACAAAGATACTATTTACAGAAATTATTGGCATAGCATCTTTGCATTATTACAAAACATCATTCAGTATTACTCAGAACTCATCACTCAAGTGACATAGGACATATTTAAAATGTAACACACTATAACTATTACTCAAGGTATGTGGTCCAATAATACATAGACATAATGGATTCAATACATCTGAGAAAATTGCATTGCATTTAGAACTAGAAATATCTTTTAAACTGGTAGCATTATTTGGGACTGGTAATACAATTTTTTTGTGCTAGCAATGCATTGCGTTGAGATCGATAATTAATTGCTGGGGCATGAAAGTATTTGCTTTTGACTTATTGCTGGAAACAAGGATTAATAACGTCATTCGTCATGAGTCAGCTGTAGCAAGGTTATGAAACAAGTAGAGTATATGTGATCACATTCATAAATGACACACACAAATGGGTAAAAAAAAAATGCAAGTACTAGAACAGGTTTAATAACTAACTGCTTATAGCACATTAATTTCATGAATAGCTTCTCCTGAAAAAAATACAAAATAGATTATTGAGCTGAAAGAAGAAACGCATATTATGCTGAAAAGTAGTGAATTTCGAATTAACAGGTAATGAAACGTGTACTCAATATGTATGTACTCTAGCTGTCCTTTCCAAAACATTCTGTCATTATACCATGTGACATAAGACATACTGTCAAAACGAACTGCAACAAATACTTAAATAACTACATAGCATCTCTTAACTAATAATAAATATATAAACTTCATCATTATTCTCATCTGCAAAGAAAAACTTCATTATTCATATTACCATAACTTCATTACTATCATCACCTGCAAAGAAAAACTTCATTATTCATATTAGCATATTCTTCATATAACTATTCATCATCATTCATTATCATCTGCAAAAAAGACACTTCATTATTCATTATTGATATTACCATTTACTTCATATAACTATTCATAGTATAGAGTTTCTTATTTCTAACATATTTCATCATTAAAACTAAGATGTGTAGTTCTGTCTGACAGCCTGCATCAATCGCCTCGTATTCTGAAAGAAAAGTAATTAGTTAAGACTGCTATCATAAGATGTGTATAGTATATTCTTGTTAATGTTTGTTAATTCTGATCCATTTACTCTTCGTGACAAGATATTGCATTTTCTTTCCTTCAGTCTGATGGTGAAATTTCCATTTCATAGTAATCCACTCTGGTTTGTTTAAGTTATTTCTTTTACACGTTATTGCTTTCTGAAAATGATGAATAAGGACTAATATCTTGCATTTAAATCACATACTGATTAAATAAAAACTTGTTTCTAGTGATATAATTAAGCATACAGCATAGCATGACAGAAAACGTATTACGTCAAAAACATAGACAGTTTTCAAGTGCAAAAAATGTACACACAGTATCATAATGTAGTAGCAAAAAAAAAAAAAAAGTAAAATAGTCACGATGTTGAGATATCATAAGGAAAAATGTTAGAGCCAACAGGTGTTTGTTATTTCTTAAAGATTACGTAGTGCATATAAACAAAACAGGAAAACAATCATACATACACGAAAAATGGAAAATGTGCACGGTCTGATATGTAACGACAAGAAAAGCGACCTGCTAACCTTACCTTGCCGGGTACTTGCCAAGAAAAATATGATAATCATCAGTAAGTGTTAATAAAATATAATTGCATAAGTGGTCATATAAAAATCAGGAAATAGCATTACAGTGCGATAAATCATAAAATATGTTCATTCAATAAAGGGTTTAATATTAGAGACATGGTGATTGCCCTTGCTTTTTCTGGTTCTCAAAGTTTCCACATGTACTACATTGGGGTGAGGAATGCTGCGAATTCGATATGGACCTGCGTATAGAAGCTAAAATTTACTGCATCTACTCTTTCCTCTGTTGGATAAATAGTGTGTACGTACTAATGTCTTCTGTCCAACGTGAAAGTCACGGCGTGTACAAACCTGTTTTTGCTGTCTTCTCTGACGCTCTGCGGCACGTTTGATGTTGTTGAGTGCAATGTCAATTATTTCATGGTGGCGTAGTCGACGAGATGTAGGAAAAGATACTAGTTCTTTAATTTTGTTGGGTGGTTCAACATTTTTCAATATAACAGTCGGAGATAGCATAGTAGATTCATTTGGTATCGAGTTAATTACATCCTGCATTGACAGTATGTGTGTATCCCAATCAATATGTTTTTTATGACAGTATATTCTACATAGTTTACCAATTTCTTTCATTAGTCGTTCACAAGGGTTCGAAGAAGCGTGATACTTGGATATCGCAGATCGAAACTGTGGTCCATTGTCGGAAATTACTTTCAATACATGCCCTACATGAAATAGAAAATGTTTTACAAATGCTTTCGAAACAGATTTAGCAGTAGCTTTGCGTAACGGAGTGAAGGTAACAAATTTCGAAGTGAATTCAACAGTGACAAAGATGTAACAAAAACCTCTATTAGATCTGGGAATCGGACCAAAAATGTCTACAGCGGTCATGTGTCTCAATTTAACGGGTACAATAGGATGTAACGGAGGAATATGTGAAGTCGTGTCTGACTCAGCTTTCTGGCAGATTTTACATGACGCTAAAACTCGTCGTATACGTTTCTCCATGTTGGAAAAATAACAGTTCTGTCTCAGTATAAGAAAACATTTTCTGGCTCCGTAATGTGCATAACTTAAATGAGTATACCAAATTAATTTGTTAACAAGTTCGTCAGGAATGCATAGTAACCAGTTGTTGCTGTCAGGGTGAGAGCGGCGAAACAGAATGTTATTGCGTACAGTGTAATGGTTTCTGATGGTAACATTATTCCTATCTTGCCATACGTTGTCTTTACTCTGCTCTTGTGCTATATCTCGTAATGAAGACGAAATGTAATTTTCGAATGGGACTTGCTGAATAAACATGACGCTAAAATTTGCTTGGCAGAAGTTGGTTGCGATGTCTTGCTGATTGTTGCTGAGAGAACGGGATAGTGCGTCTGCTACAATATTTTGTATACCGGGAATGTGAACAATTGTAAAATTAAATTCCTTTAAATAAAGTTTCCATCTGCTAAACCTGTCGTGTGTAAATTTAGCGGAAAGTAAAAACTGGATAGCTCTATGATCTGTGTAAACGGTCGTATGTCTTCCATAAAGAAAATGCCTGAATCTCGTAAATGCCCATACAACACATAATGTTTCAAGTTCTGTAACAGAATAATTGCGCTCAGCAGGTAACAGAATGCGACTCGCAAAGGCGATGTTTTTAATTACTGTAGTACCATCTTCTTCAATTTCCTGAAAAATGTGTACACCTAAAGCGGTGTTAAAACTGTCGGTGGCAATGGAAAATTTTTTAGTAAGATCTGGGTGTGATAAAAGAGGTGCATTCAACAAAGCTTGTTTCAGATTAGCAAATTCAGCCTATTGGTTTTTCATGTAAAAGTGTGCCTCAGATGTCGTCAAAAGTAATAACATTTTCGTGAACAAGATTCTCCGTGTCAAAAGTATTGCTTGCGTTGCTGGAAGATTCATTCTGCACTGCATCTAGTCAAATTCTTTCTGACGTGCTGTTTTTTTCTGGGGGATGCTGTGGCATTTCAACTATTTGTACTGTTCTGTTATTTCGTTCTGACGTATTACGTTCGGGATGATATCTACTGTCTGGTTCATTCATGATAATCTGTTGTTGCGGATGATTTTGCTGCTGGTAAGGCCGACTGTTATTAAATGTACGCTGAAAATTGTGCTCATTACCTTTACGTCTGTCGTAATAATCATTGCTATACGGCGCGTTGCGATAGGAATTGAAATGATGTGTTTTCTGTTCGTAGTGATTTCCTTGTTGCTGTGCGTTACTATTTGGCGGAGCCGACGCTATACGTGTAGGCGGCGAAACATTAAAGCTTGGTTGACCTTGCAGACTACATTGTTGGTTAGGTATGCTAACCGGCTGGCTTTGATGCTGTTGCGGGGAAAACCCTCTATTGTTGCCAAAAATGCGTCTGCGATGGCTGAAAATTTTGTACATACTGGTGATTACACTTCTGTCTTTCATTAAAATTACGCTGATAGTTCTGGAGTGTCTAATGAAAATTGTCACTTTCGATAAAACTTGTCATATCAGGTTTTCTTTACACATCCTTAATCCTAGATAGATCGATAGTTGAAGAGCTGTTTTGATAGATATAAAGGATAGTAAAAGATAAGGCAGTAGTGCAGAAAACTAAAGATGAAATAGCACTCCTACGGCTCGGGGCCCTGTGCACGCTACGGCACATATTCATCGAAGTGTAACGAATCCCCTGAGGTCCATTACGCGCTAAAGCAAACTGTTGTATCCAATCCAAGGGGTGAATCTGTGTTCTGTCATTATTAAATACCTTAAATTTTCTCACGGATAGAAAATGCTTGTAATCAAAATTTTCGTCTCTGAATGTCTGAACAGGTTCAGGATTGTATGCTAACCTGTTTGTCTGTGACTGTTCAGAATCTAAGTCACGTACTCTCTGTAAATTACCTAAATTATACAGGCTGTGTGAGTGTGAGAAATATTCGGAATGTGGCGTATGCTGTGCCGCGTTAGAGGCTGAAACATTTTTCATTTCTGTCACTTCTTGCTGTACAGTTGACAATTTTCTACCTAATGTGTTATTGGACGAACCTATCTCACTGATCGTCTGCTGTAAATTTTGGAATTCGGGTGTTTGATTAAGCGAAACTGGTGACGTATTGTCTGATTTGGTGTCATTTTTATTTTCGATAACATCAATACGACTGGCCAATTCATCATATTTTTCAGTCAGTGCTTTTACCTGATCATCGTTTTTAGTATCACAAGCATTAATTTGTTTATGTATTTTACGTGTGGTTTTGTTGAATTTTTTAACGTCTGCTTTGATGGCATTGGGATCCTGTATTAGTTCCAACTTTTCAAGTCTGTTGATCATTGTCTGAAAGTCTAATGTGTGTGTGTCTGTTTTTGTTTTAAGATCGGAAATCTCATCATGCAATTCGGTGTTCAACTGTTTGATAGTATTAATTTCGTCTGATACTGTAGCAATATTGTTGTCTACGTATGTTTTTGCTTTCGTAAACAATTTACGCTTATCATCCTGTCTCTGTGCAGTAATTGTTTCCATGACTTGTTGCTTTACTTTATTCTGTTCCTGTATAAATTTACTGTAACGCGTTTCACTGTTTTGTAGGTGGTGATTAAAACGTTCGTCAATTTGGCTGTTCTGTTGGTCAAATTTCGCGTCTACTTTCGCATCCAGCGTGCGAGAAAGTTCTGCTGACATTAATTTAAACTCGTCGCGTAACTGTGTTGCGTTTTCAGAACATTGTTTAGCGACTGCACTAATTTCATCTCTAAGTAATTTAGTTGTGGCTGCATGTGTATTACTTAATTCTTGAGCCACAGATCTAATTTCTTCACTGCTGCTCCTAGCACAAGCCTTAATTTCCTCACGTAATTGTTCTTTAGTATCATGACATTGCACGGCAACGGCTGTAATCTGTTCACTAAGCTGTTTGAAATTGTTGTCTCGTTTTTCATTCAACTGTTTCGAATTGTTATCTAGTTTTTCATTAAGTTGTTTGTAATTGTTGTCTTGTTTTTCATTGAATTGTACTAATAATGCTACAACTTGATCCAAGCCAAAATTAGCGACTCTATTTTCTATGTTGTGTGTTGGTGTATCTACATTTGTCACGTTTTGTGTAATCATTTGGTCATTTTCTGATTCGTGAAAAGGTTCGCCAATTGGATGTGCCCTGTTAGTCACTACCTCGGAATCAAATAAATCTGACGTACTTTGAGTACGTTGTTCACCTTCGTTAGAAACAATTATCTGTTCGCTACGTAAATTTTGCAAATTAGGCGTGTCAAGCTGGGCAGCGTTCATTGTATCGGAACGTGCCGCGTCATCAATTGTTACATTTACTCTGGACATAATTGCATTTGTTTGCTCATCATTAGGATCAAAATCAATATTAGTGATCGGCACGCACTGATTATCTGTAATTAGAGGATTATCACTATTACACTGAGTGTTGCAAGTAGTATCGGTCAAATTATTCGAGTCGGCTATTTCACTCATTGCACATCGCGATGTACTGTTAAGAGTTTTTCGCGGTATTTTTCACAAATCAAAATTAAGTACAAAATGAAACAAAGTCAAAGCAAAAATGGAACAAATACAATTACAACAAAGAGCAATAAATTGCAGATGATCTGTGAAAGAAAGAGTGACAAGTTAGTAAATGCGTTGCGCCAGATGCAAACTACATTTAAGTAAATAAGAGCGGATACATGACTACTTCTCAGAAATTCATAAAGAAAATACGATCCTGGCCGGTTGTCGCCAAGTGTAACCTCCCCACAAAATTCTTTCACATTTAACCTCCCCACAAAATTCATTCTCATTTTACCTCCCCACAAAATTCATTCTCATTTTACCTCCCCACAAAATTCGTTCCCATTTTAGTGTAACCTCAAAACAGAAAATATTTTTACCGTAACCTCCCAACAGAAAATATTAACATAAATAATATTCACGTTTAGTGTAACCTCAAAACAGAAAAATATTCCTAAACCTCTCAACAGTAAAAATTATAATTATGTCGTTCACATTCAGTGTAACGTTCCAACAAAAAAATATTCAATAACCTGGTAATAATACAATGTAACTAACCTCTCAATTAAATTGTCGCTCACTTATAACTTTTCAATAATTGACTGTGAATTTAACCTGGTAAATTTTGGACGTCAGCAGTGCTGCGTCATGGCCCTGAATGATCATTCTGAATAAAAACAGAAAAATTCTTACCTCAATGAAGTCGCCGGATAACGCATATATATCTGCTCTTACAATACATTTTTCTGGCACAGCCCTGTGCAATGCTGGCCGATAGATTTGTCATTTATGAAAGGAAACAACTTATTTTTCTTTTGCAGTAATCGGGATGATCATGGATTGGAGAAATTAGTAAATTCTTTAAATTGAAATGAATGGTTGTTAAAAGTTACTTTTTATGAGAAAGATTATTATTACGAGATTTTTAAAACATTTACATGGGAGTTGAGATAACATTACTACATACGCGCGAGGCTGCTTTTTACCTTATACAATAATGCTCAGGCTCCGGCATCGCTGCACCGCGACCGGCCCAGCCAACACGATACACCAGACCAGACCACAGCAGACTGCAGACTAGCCACAACGTACTGCTACAGCTACACAGTTCCTACTGCAGTCAACACTGCTCTCTGGTCAGCGATTCTCTTATACCTTGCATATCGCAGGCAGCGCATGAGCAATACATCGAAATTACATCTGCTCGGACCTCTTACAGCATTTCTGAACACCGAATGATTGCTTCCTCCGGTTTCAGGCTACTTCTTACAACCAAACTACAAAATGCACGACGGTTCCTGTCAGTCAGAACGGGAGGTCTGCCTGTTTTTGGTTTAGCTGTTGTTGTTCCTTCGCTTTTACGCCTCGGAGTAACAACAGCCGACGTGGGCAGCTTTAGAATAGCTCAAATGTCTCCGTTGGATTTGTTACTCAGGCGGCATCCAATGAACAGTACACGTTCAATCTAGCTGAGCTCCTCTGACCAAACCCTTCTGCTGTTAGTACTTCTTTACTGACAACACAATAACCTCCACCTCCTTATATGGCGGCGGTTCTGTCTCTCGGGAAATCTAGTGTCAACTGCTCACTACGTAGGGATGTTGGATCCTCTTCATCACGTAGTATATTTTATAGTTTTTTCTGACTACCTGCTTGTTTATAGAACACACCTTCAACATGACTGAAAGGAGGGGTCGGTTGGTAGGGCTCATGGCATCAAGGAACCGTCAAGTTGGCAATGGAGGGAAGTGTGGAGGGTCAAAATTGTAAGGGACACCTAGGCGTGTATGCAGTACGCAAATTCAAACTGATGTAAGCTACAGTAGCTACTCGGAGATGAAGAGGCTTGCTCATGATAAGAGTAGCGTAGAGAGCCGCATTAAACAAGTCTTTGGAGTGAAGACCACAACAACCTTCAACCGATGGAAGCATAAATTTTATAGCAGAAATTGCTGAAATAAATGTGTGACTAGGACCTCCCGTCGGGTAGACCGTTCGCCGGGTGCAAGTCTTTCGATTTGACGCCACTCCGGCGACTCGCGTGTCGATGGGGACGAAATGATAATGATTAGGACAACACAACACCCAGTCCCTGAGCGGAGAAAATCTCCGACCCAACCGGGAATCGAACCCGGACCCTTAATATTGACATTAGATCGCGCTGACCACTCAGCTACCGGGGACAGACAGCAGAAATTTCTGCTGATTCGAAATCAATAATGACATTTTAATATACCATTCCAGTATTTTATCGATCACATTACTGAAAATATGAGTATATCTTTCTTTTGTTTTGTTTAGTAAGACTCAAAGGCCACCGTATGGTCTGTTGCATTCTTTGAAGTTTCAGTATCCAAATGTTTGAGAAAACTGATTTTCTACAGCATCCGAAAGTCCCTCCCAAAGAAGGTTTCCTTCCTACTTTTCCACTAAAAACTACGATCTTTACCTGCAAAGATGTCACTTAGCATCCCCGATTGAAGATCAACTTCTTGTCGTGATTCTGGTTCTTTCTTATTTCTGTGTGATTTGGCCCGGTGACTGAATAACTTCCTATTCGTTGCCTGTAGTTCTGTCAAGTCAGAAACTAAAGATTGTGCAGGTCACCTAAGAATCATTTTAGAAACTGAAGTCTCTTCCTCTTGTGCCATTTTCTTCGCCTTATTCACAGTCTTGTGTACCTGTAGACGAGTGTCATCCTAAGCTACACACTGTGGCTCGTTTCTACCAACGACCCTACAATCTTTCTTCTTAAGCATTCCTCGGTAACACATTTACTTGTTTTGAACAGCGCCAAATCACAGCCCCATCTACGTTTGTTCCCTTTATAATGTATGACAGTTCAAGGGCTCATCCACAGGGGTGTGAACGGGGACTTCCGGAGTGCAGGTTGACTATAGGTTACTGAGCTGGTGGTTTCCAGGAATATGGTGCAAATGGCTCTGAGCACTATGGGACTTAACTGCTGAGGTCATCAGCCCCCTTGAACTTAGAACTACTTAAAACTAACTAACCTAAGGACATCACACACATCCATGCCCGAGGCAGGTTTCGAACCTGCGACCGTAGCGGTTCCAGACTGTAGCGCCTAGAACCGCTCGGCCACTCCGGCCGGCCTTTCCAGGAATACTGGGCACAAATTTAACAGAGCGCAGTTTTCATATGTCTTGGACTACGCGCAAATTCAGCTCTGCCAATGTATGTGGTTTAGGTGTCTCGTTCCGAGATAAGTGTGAAGTCTCATTTAAGTTCAAAACTCACTCATGTGTTATGGAGGCACTGAGGCAGAGCCTTCCTTCCGCAAGTACTCTTCGGTGACGATCAGTCGACGTTATCGGTGAAGAGACTAGCAACAGCTGCCGGGAGCAGCAACAGACGCCTAATCTTGTTTGAGTTACCAGTATGTTTGTTTTGGCAGCATGCACTGATTGCCACTAGCACTAGTAGGTAGCTAAGATCAAACACGCTCGGCGCTGGTTGCTGACACAAGCATCTCGCTTTAAATTATTCGGGTCCTCGATATGTTCAGAAAGCACACGTAATTTTAGGTCACATGAGCTGAACATATGAACACATGTGCGCGAATGTGAGTTTTTTTCTTCAACGTCATTAAAGATTACAAACAGCTTAAGAAATGTTTAATCCATCTGCTTAGAGCTGCAACGTCATCCAAATGGTGGACACGAGACACTCATCGAGAACTAGTATGTGTAAAATACTAGAAACAACAAGAATTCGTAGGTTTCACGAAATGAGAACCGCACAATAACCTTTCAATCTAACCTAAACCTTGGGAGACGCTACAGATCAGTATGTTACTGCAATTACGACTTTAGTCGCTTTCTTTGGTTTCGTCAAATCAAACTGCCAATTTCTAACCTAAGCTAAACCAAGGGCTACGCTACATGCTAATCTATCGCCACAACCTAGCCTCCATTCCAAATAATAATACAGAAGTAAAATGACAGTTGCTCATGTCCGTTTCTTTCGCTGATTGAGGTTGTACGTTCAACCCGTCCACAGCATCCAAGTGAAAACATGTGAAAGCATGCTTTTTTATATCAACCTATGTGGACGTAATCCAAAATACGAAAACCACTGCGAGGGGCATAGCAGATAATACCTCCCATTGTACCGGGTCCTAAGTCTTTTCTTCGTTTCACTCACGAATGGAGCGCAGGAATATTGATTGCCTAATCCTTTCATTTCCTTTTTTTTCCGCAGTGAAAGACAGTAATGTACGTTTACTTCAGTTAATGTCACAGTCACAAGTAACAAAATGAAAAAAAAAAAATTATTTCCCTCCGTTTCGTTTTGTAGTGCGGAGAGGACTGGCACATACAGAGGTTACAGAAGACGATTCCGCAATAACTACAGGACGAACAAAAAACAGACAGACGCCTTTGAAAAGAGAAACTCTCGAAGTTTCTAGTTTGTTACAAGTGCTCAATATGGGCAACGTTTGTGACGTGTAAAATGTCAATACTCGGGTGCAGCCCACTGACACGAATTGCCAAGAAGGTGCGACACTAGTCCGCTTTGCCTATCTGTCCCCTGGGTTGCATATCTGCAGGCACGAACTAATTCGACGCGACAATACGGAGCACAGGGTTGACAATGAAACTTGAAGACAGCACGAGCTACAAGTGCTTGCTGTAATGATAAGCAAGAGTTCCATTATCGGTGGATATACACTCCTGGAAATTGAAATAAGAACACTGTGAATTCATTGTCCCAGGAAGGGGAAACTTTATTGACACATTCCTGGGGTCAGATACATCACATGATCACACTGACAGAACCACAGGCACATAGACACAGGCAACAGAGCATGCACAATGTCGGCACTAGTACAGTGTATATCCACCTTTCGCAGCAATGCAGGCTGCTATTCTCCCATGGAGACGATCGTAGAGATGCTGGATGTAGTCCTGTGGAACGGCTTGCCATGCCATTTCCACCTGGCGCCTCAGTTGGACCAGCGTTCGTGCTGGACGTGCAGACCGCGTGAGACGACGCTTCATCCAGTCCCAAACTTACTCAATGGGGGACAGATCCGGAGATCTTGCTGGCCAGGGTAGTTGACTTCCACCTTCTAGAGCACGTTGGGTGGCACGGGATACATGCGGACGTGCATTGTCCTGTTGGAACAGCAAGTTCCCTTGCCGGTCTAGGAATGGTAGAACGATAGGTTCGATGACGGTTTGGATGTACCGTGCACTATTCAGTGTCCCCTCGACGATCACCAGTGGTGTACGGCCAGTGTAGGAGATCGCTCCCCACACCATCATGCCGGGTGTTGGCCCTGTGTGCCTCGGTCGTATGCAGTCCTGATTGTGGCGCTCACCTGCACGGCGCCAAACACGCATACGACTATCATTGGCACCAAGGCAGAAGCGACTCTCATCGCTGAAGACGACACGTCTCCATTCGTCCCTCCATTCACGCCTGTCGCGACACCACTGGAGGCGGGCTGCACGATGTTGGGGCGTGAGCGGAAGACGGCCTAACGGTGTGCGGGACAGTAGCCCAGCTTCATGGAGACGGCTGCGAATGGTCCTCGCCGATACCCCAGGAGCAACAGTGTCCCTAATTTGCTGGGAAGTGGCGGTGCGGTCCCCTACGGCACTGCGTAGGATCCTACGGTCTTGGCGTGCATCCGTGCGTCGCTGCGGTCCGGTCCCAGGTCGACGGGCACGTGCACCTTCCGCCGACCACTGGCGACAACATCGAGGTACTGTGGAGACCTCACGCCCCACGTGTTGAGCAATTCGGCGGTACGTCCACCCGGCCTCCCGCATGCCCACTATACGCCCTCGCTCAAAGTCCGTCAACTGCACATACGGTTCACGTCCACGCTGTCGCGGCATGCTACCAGTGTTAAAGACTGCGATGGAGCTCCGTATGCCACGACAAACTGGCTGACACTGACGGCGGCGGTGCACAAATGCTGCGCAGCTAGCGCCATTCGACGGCCAACACCGCGGTTCCTGGTGTGTCCGCTGTGCCGTGCGTGTGATCATTGCTTGTACAGCCCTCTCGCAGTGTCCGGAGCAAGTATGGTGGGTCTGACACACTGGTGTCAATGTGTTCTTTTTTCCATTTCCAGGAGTGTATATAGCAATAACATGCGGCAAATTCCCAATGGTTCTGCTGTACCCTGACGCCCTGATGGTAATGAAAAGGTTAATCATGTCTGTGCTTGCCATGATTAGTCAAATTTTCTCTTCGCGGGATCCGTATTGGAGCGATACGTTACGGTGTGTTAGCATATTCCTTGATGCATCACAGAAAGTTGGTTTCCTGAAACTTAATAAGCAAGCTTTCACGGGACAGAATGGAATTTCAACTCTACAACGTAGTGTGCACTGATATGAAACTTCCTGGCAGATTAAAACTGTGAGCCGGACCGAGATTCGAACTCGGGACTTCGTCTTTCGCGAGCAAGTGCTCTCACAACTTTGCTATCCATAAACGACCAGTCCTCACAGCTTTACTTCCGCCAGTGCATCTCCTATCTTCTAAACTCCACAGAGGTACAGAAGTTCTCCTGCGAGACTTATCCAGCTCACAGTTTTAATCTGCCAGGAAGTTTCATATCAGTGCACACTCCGCTGCAGAGTGAAAATGTCACTCTCGAAACATCTCCCAGGCTGTGGTTACGCTATATCTCCGCAATATCCTATCTCCCAGTACTGCTAGACTTGCGACTTCCGCAAGAGAGCTTCTGTGGAATTTGGAACGCAGGAGAAGTAGTAGCAGAAGTAAAGCTGTGAGGACAGGCCGTGGATGACGGTTGGGTAGCTCTGACTGTGGAGCACTTGCTCGCAGCAGACAAAGGTCCCGAGTTCGAGTCTCGGTTCGGCACACTGTATAACGTGCAAAGATGTTTCTGATCACAGAAGTTTGTGCCCGTCTATCTTCAAGAGCCTGTCAGCTGTTTCAGCACCCATGTGACGCTCTCGCACTGATCAAACAAACTTGTGACCATTCGTGCTGCCCTTCTTTCTGTAGGTTCTATTTTATGTGGGTCCCACACACTTGAGCAATTTTCAAGGTTAAGTCGTAACTAATGTTTTGGAAGCAGTCTTCTTTGCAGACTGTCTACGTTTCCCACACTTTTACCTGCGACTGAGTGTATGTGATCGTTCAGTTTCATATCCGTAAAAACTGTTACACTGAGGTATTTGAGTTAACTGACAGTTATTGTTACTCACTGATGTTGTAATCATAGGATAGACTCCCATTTTTATGATTTTTGAGAAGTGTTCAACTTGATATTTTTGAACGCTAAAACCAAGATACTCTTCTGCGCACAGCTTCGAAATCTCTTTTCTGTCAGTACTTTACTATAGATAATTGCTTCAGCTGAGGCTACTATTAATAGTACCTTGTAATGGTTCTTTATTTACGTGACCATTACGGCACTCCAACCCTAGTTCTCGATACCAGTAATATCGTACTACTTTTCTGCGAACTAACACACATTTTTGTGACAATATTCACATTTGGTTTTATCAATGTATAGGTACTCCGATGTATCGATATATTACAGTGATATGGTTCTTGTGTGTACTCATTTCTGTGAGACTGTCATAATCTTTGACATACTTGTAACCGTTTTGGGGCGAATGCGCACAGAGCAGTCTTTGTTTCACTTTGCAGAAGTTAAGTTGTTATTTCGCTTTGTAAAAGAACAGTCAAGTCTTGTGTTTGGTTAAAGTGGAAATTAAATATATGAAGATTGATACAAAAATGTTTTCTTGATGATGTGACAATTAAGAAGAAGTATAAGTGAATTTACAAGAAGTTTAATAGAAATGTGGATCGTGAACACCAAGTCAAAAATTATTTCTACCATATCATTGTTCTGACCTGGGATTGTTCGATCATTAAGAATTTCCCGAAAAACGCATTTGTTACGTCTTCAAATATTGCTAAAATACCAATCTGGACCTTCTAGCAGTCAAAGTGGAATCACCCTAGAATCAACAAGATGAACCATAACAACTTCGACGAAATCTACGTGGGAATCCATTCAAGATAAGTGCCAATATTAATGACTTTTTTACAGTGACTTCATTATTTCCATTCTGTCGATACCAACCACAGTCAATAACTTTGCTGTTGTCCTATAAGGTGAACATATGCTGCGTGAGCAACATTATTAATCTGATTTCTAACCTACTTTGCAAGTGGTGGTATTGTTAGAACCTAGAACGTCATTAATATTCAACATGAACAGCAAGAGTCCCAACACACTTCCGTGGGGCACTCCCGAAGTTACTTCTACATCTGATGATGACTCTCCATCCGAAATAACACGCTGTTTCCTCCCTAACACGAAATCCTCAGTCCAGTCACAAATTTCGCTAGACAGCTCCATACGGTGGTAGTTTTGATAATAAGCTTAGGTACGGTACTAAGTCAAATGCTTTTACGAAACTGACAAATACTGCATCTACCTGACTGCCTTGATCCATGGCTTTCAGTGTCACGTGAGAAAAGTGCGCGCTGGGTCTCACGTGATGGAGGTTTTCGGAATCCAAGCTGGTTGGAACTGAGGCAGTCATTCTGTTAAAAGATACAGAACTAGTTCTGATAGTCTAGAACAGGGGTCTCCAAACTACGGCCCGCGGGCCGAAACCGGCCAGCGAGGTCCGGCAAACCGGCCCGCGTTAGCTGGCCGGACATCCCCGGTATCCGGCCCGGTACCTATACTGAGGTAGTACCTATACTACCAACAATTGAGTTTCGAAGCCTATCGCGACCAATACACCGCGACATTGGCTGTGCTACTCGCTTCAAGACTACATAACTAAACTTATTGTTGCGCCGCTTGACATAACAATGCGTTGACATACTCTACCTCTGTTACGTCTTGCAGTAATAGTGTTGCTAACAATGATTTTGAGATTTCGTTAACTTTGCAGGACGCTTTCGGGAAGAATGTGTATGACATACTTTTTTGTCGGTGAAATTCGCCAGAATAAAATGCGCCAGAATTTCGGTCAGGTACGTCCACCAATCAAAATTAGGTAATTAAATAAAAATCGTAGTTCTTTTCAGTGCTAGCTATTCCCACAACCTTAGATTTTTGCGATTTCATCTTTCCTTTAGCCTTACATACGGTGATCGTGGAGTGCTAGGGTGCTTTAATCCCACTAGGTAGATCTTGGCCCTTATGACTTCGTGGAGAAGTCAATGTGGCCCGCGGACTAAAAAGTCTGGAGACCCCTGGTCTGGAACAAAAGCATGTCAAAGATACTGGACAGTAGTTTTTTTGTTGTTTTTGTCTGTCGGAAGTGAGCCAGGAAGCGAGGAGGTACGGTCTCGAAACGGGCCACCACGGTGAAGGTAGGTGAGACAGACGGCGCAGCAGCGGAATGGCCACCTGTGGAGCGGAGTTGCAGCCGGCGTGAAAACACATTAAGGCCGGGTGATAACGGAATTGGTCCTCCGGGAGCCAGGGAGGGACGGCGGGAGGACGGCCGAATGCGGCGGCGGCGGCTTGCGCAAGGCGCGCCGCCGTGGCGTTGCCTCACGGTAGCCGCCGTCGCTGCCGCCGCTGTTTCTCTTTAACACCGCACCGACCTGCCGCACGGCGCCGAGCGTTGCCTCGCCTTGCTCGCTGCTTCTCCAGGCTAACCCATTCGTCCTGTCCTACCACCTGCTTCTACAACTTCTCTCTCTTTCTTTATCGTACCTGTTGAACGATGCAAGGCGTGAACAACGTTCATTTACAGCAGATACGGACTGACCATAGGTGATGTTCTGATTCACCAATTGCGACATGGTCGCGTATACAAACAGGCATCCAATACTGTCAAATGTTTTTTATTCCAGTCTTTGATCACAATATGAATTCTTTAGACGATGACCGGTTTCAGTCGGTAATGACCATCCTCAGATCTTTTTTACACCATGTCCTAAAGTGATAAGGCCATAATGGCATCGTCAAAACATATAATCAGCCAGTTGCAATAATGACTGTGTGGACGATGCGGCCTATTCTACACCTTATTTTAGATCTATATGACGATGCAACGCTGATTATATTTATATGTTTTGACGATGCCATTATGGCCTTATCACTTTCGGACATGGTGTAAGAAAGATCTGAGGATGGTCATTACGGACTGAAACCGGTCATCGTCTAAAGAATTCATATTGTGATCAAAGACTGGAATAAAAAACATTTGATGTTCTGATTGTTCCAAATATCTTATGATGAACAGGGTGTTGTTTAAGAAATTTTGTCGAAACTGTCGACCGCGCGCACAAACCCAAAAGTGACAACTACATATAACCATTATCCTAAAAGTCCATGAGGATTCACGAAAAGACGCTGTATCTGTCAGCACAAGGGCGTGCGGAAGTTAGTTCGTTTCGAGTTCCATGGAACGTTTTCCACTGTAAATCGTAATGACGCAGAACGACTTATTTTACATTCACATCGCGAGTTAATTTGTAAATATGGCTACATGCTGAAAATTTATAAGTTAGTTTCTTTTAATATACAGATGTGAGTTACTAATTCTTAACCACCATCTACCACTCATTACACATTACAACAACAGAAATTCTTCTACGGAATAGGAGTTGTCAAGGAGAAACTTTTTTAGTTGGTTTCCAAGACGCAGACTGTCAAAAAATGGTTCAAATGGCTCTCAGCACTATGGGACTTATCACCTATGGTCATCAGTCCCCCAGAACCTAAGGACATCACACAACACCCATTCATCACGAGGCAGAGAAAATCCCTAACCCCGCCGGGAATCGAACCCAGGAACCCGTGCGCGAGAAGCGAGAACGCTACCGCACGACCACGAGCTGCGGACCGCAGACTGTCAATATTAAAATAAGACAATCTACCATTAGACAAGTAAGTGAATTTAAATATCTCGGAAGCACAATAACTGAAGACTTGAGATGTCACCAGGAGGTGAAAACTCGAATTGCCATAGCGAAGGAGGCATTCAACAGAAAGAGGAAACTCTTATGTGGCAAATTAGATAAAGGACTAAGGGAAAGGCTTGGAAAATGTTTGTCTGGAGTGTGGCACTATATGGGGCAGAAACATGGACACTGAGACGAGAGGATGAAAAAAGGTTAGAAGCATTTGAGATGTGGATGAGGAGGAGAATGGAGAGAATAAGCTGGATGGAAAGAGTGAGTAATGAAACAGTATTGGAAAGGGTTGGTGAGAGAAAATGTCTGCTGAAGGTTGTAAGAGAAAGGAAAAAGAACTGGTTGGGACATTCACTGAGAAGGGAGTGCTTGCTAGCAGATGCTTTGGAAGGATTGGTTTGTGGGAGAAGACTGAGAGGAAGAAGGAGATACAAGATGATAGACGACATAAAGGGAAGAGGAAATTATGCAGACCTGAAGAGGATGGCAGAAGACCGGACAGCCTGGAGAACTGCCATCTGAAAACCTGCCTTTAGGCAGAACACTGATGATGATGGTTTCCAAATTTTTCTTTGCTGTCTGTCAGACAACCTTAATGTGGAGTGCTAAAGGTCATTTTTCCTTTTGGTATTGTAATTATGTACATCATCGTTCCTTTTAAACTGTACTGGATTATTTACAACAAACTTCTTGAGGCAATAAATATACTGTGACCCAGCAGTCAGAATGCCGAACGCCTTAAACAGATGCCTATAAGATGATCTTGCGTGAGCACCACATATTACTCTTACAGCATGTTTTTGAGCAACCAGTACTTTCTTTCTTAAAAAGGAGTTACCTCAGAACATTATTCCATCAACATTATTGAATGAAAGTATGCAAAATATGTCAACTTATTGATTTGTCTCTCGCAAAGATATGCATTGATTCTTCATGGAAATGTGGCTGAAACTAGGTTGTTTTAAAAGTCCCAAAAACAAAATGCGCTTTTTCCAGTTTAAATTCACATCAATATGGACAGCCAAGAATTTTTTAATTTCACCCTGTTTATTATTTCCTCGTCTTGTATTACACTTACCATTGGTATAGTACCCCTAGATGTACAGAATTGAATACGATGCTTCTTCTTAACATTAAAGGTGACACCATCCGCAGAAAACCAGTCAAAAATACTTTTAAGAAAAATTTTTCCATTTCTGTATGTATGCTTGGACTGAGTGCAATACTAGTGTCATCCGCAAAAAGAGCTAATTCTGCTTCTTGTATATTAGCCGCAAGATCGTTTACACATGTGAATAATAACAGTGGACCTAAGACCTAGTTTTGGGGCACCCCATACCTGATTTCTCCCCAGTCAGAATTACGTCCCCAAGTTACAGTGAATGAATTATTAAGTACAACATTCTCCAGTCTTTTGGTTTGATATGACGTTATTCATTGGTCGCCTATACTATCGATCCCATGAAGTTCAATTTATCTAGGAGAATACTGCGATTCATACAGTCAAATTCCTTAGATAGGGCGCAGAAAATACCAACCGGAGCTATCTTATTATTTAATGACTGAAATTTGGCGAATGAACATGTACACGGCATTCTCAGCAGAGCAACTCTTTTGAAACTCAAACAGTGGTTCAAAATGGTTCTGAGCACTATGGGACATCTGAGGTTATCAGTCCCCTAGAACTTAGAACTGCTTAAAGCTAACTAACCTAAGGACATCACACAACACCCAGTCATCACGAGGCACAGAAAATCCCTGACCCCGCCGGGAATCGAACCCAGGAACGCGGGCGTGGGAAACGAGAACGCTACCGAACGACCACGAGCTGCGGACAAAAACTGTTTAAAAATGATGTCAGCAGTGAAACATGTCGGCATCTATTGACAACACTCTTCTTAAATAGGTGTTTGACAATGTACACATCGCCGGCCGGAGTGGCCGAGCGGTTCTAGGCGCTTCAGTCTGGAACCGCGCCACCGCTACGGTCGCAGGTTCGAATCCTGCCTCGGGCGTGGATGTGTGTGATGTCCTTAGGTTAGTTAGGTTTAAGTACTTCTAAGTTCTAGGTACCTAGATCCTACCCGTGGTCTAGGGGTAGCGTCTTTGATTCTAATCAGGTTCGAATCCTGCCTCGGGCGTGGATGTGTGTGATGTCCTTAGGTTAGTTAGGTTTAAGTACTTCTAAGTTCTAGGTACCTAGATCCTACCCGTGGTCTAGGGGTAGCGTCTTTGATTCATAATCAAAACGTCTTCGGTCCCGGGTTCGATCCCCCCCCACTGCCTAAATTTTGATAAATAATCAGCATTGGCGGCCGAAGACTTCCGGCATAGGAAGTCAGCCTCATTCTGCCAACGGCCTTGTCAAAGAGGATGGAGGAGCGGATAGAGGTTCAGGGCACTCTCTTGTCCTAGGGGTGGGAAATTGCCCCTAAAGGCGGAAGAATCAGCAATGATCAACGACATGGGGATGCAGAAGGCAATGGAAACCACTGCATTAAAGACACGTAACGTGTATCCACAGGACATGTGGCCTGTAATTGAAGAAGTGTCATGATGATCTCTCCATTGGCAAAAGATTCTCCGGGAGGGGACTGCCAAGGGGGAGGTTACAATGAGAAAAAGATAGAAAACACAACGAAAGGATAACGTTCTACGCGTCGGGGCGTGGAATGTCAGATGCTTGAACGTGGTAGGGAAACTAGAAAATCTGAAAAGGGAAATGCAAAGGCTCAATCTAGATATAGTAGGGGTCAGTGAAGTGAAGAGGAAGGAAGACAAGGATTTCTGGTCAGATGAGTATCGGGTAATATCAACAGCAGCAGAAAATGGTATAACAGGTGTAGGATTCGTTGTGAATAGGAAGGTAGGGCAGAGGGTGTGTTACTGTGAACAGTTCAGTGACTGGGTTGTTCTAATCAGAATCGACAGCAGACCAACACCGACAACGATAGTTCAGGTATACATGCCGACGTCGCAAGCTGAAGATGAACAGATAGAGAAAGTGTATGAGGATATTGAAAGGGTAATGCAGTATGTAAAGGGGCACGAAAATCTAATAGTCATGGGCGTCTGGAATTCAGTTGTAGGGAAAGGAGTAGAAGAAAAGATTACAGGAGAATATGGGCTTGGGACAAGGAATGAAAGAGGAGAAAGACTAAGTGAGTTCTGTAACAAGTTTCAGCTAGTAATAGCGAATACCCTGTTCAAGAGTCACAAGAGGAGAAGGTATACTTGGAAAAGGCCGGGAGATACGGGAAGATTTCAATTAGATTACATCATGGTCAGACAGAGATTCTGAAATCAGATACTGGACTGTAAGGCCTACCCCGGAGCAGATGTAGACTCAGATCACAATATAGTAGTGATGAAGAGTAGGCTGAAGTTCAAGACATTAGTCAGGAAGAATCAATACGCAAAGAAGTGGGATACGGAAGTACTAAGGAATGACGAGATACGTTTGAAGTTCTCTAATGCTATAGATACAGCAATAAGGAATAGCGCAGTAGGCAGTGCAATTGAAGAGGAATGGACATCTCTAAAAAGGGCCATCACAGAAGTTGGGAAGAAAAACATAGGTACAAAGAAGGTAGCTGCGAAGAAACCATGGGTAACAGAAGAAATACTTTAGTTGATTGATGAAAGGAGGAAGTACAAACATGTTCCGGGAAAATCAGGAATACAGAAATACAAGTCGCTGACGAATGAAATAAATAGGAAGTGCAGGGAAGCTAAGACGAAATGGCTGCATGAAAAATGTGAAGACATCGAAAAAGATATGATTGTCGGAAGGACAGACTCAGCATACAGGAAAGTCAAAACAACCTTTGGTGACATTAAAAGCAACGGTGGTAACATTAAGAGTGCAACGGGAATTCCACTGTTAAATGCAGAGGAGAGATCAGGTAGGTGGAAAGAATACATTGAAAGCCTCTATGAGGGTCAAGATTTGTCTGATGTGATAGAAGAAGAAACAGGAGTCGATTTAGAAGAGATAGGGGATCCAGTATTACAATCGGAATTTAAAAGAGCTTTGGAGGACTTACGGTCAAAGAAGGCAGAAGGGATAGATAACATTCCATCAGAATTTCTAAAATCATTGGGGGAAGTGGCAACAAAACGACTATTCACGTTGGTGTGTAGAATATATGAGTCTGGCGATATACCATCTGACTTTCGGAAAAGCATCATCCACACAATTCCGAAGACGGCAAGAGCTGACAAGTGCGAGAATTATCGCACAATCAGCTTAATAGCTCATGCATCGAAGCTGCTTACGAGAATAATATACAGAAGAATGGAAAAGAAAATTGAGAATGCGCTAGGTGACGATCAGTTTGGCTTTAGGAAAAGTAAAGGGACGAGAGAGGCAATTCTGACGTTACGGCTAATAATGGAAGCAAGGCTAAAGAAAAATCAAGATACTTTCATAGGATTTGTCGACCTGGAAAAAGCGTTCGACAATATAAAATGGTGCAAGCTGTTCGAGATTCTGAAAAAAGTAAGGGTAAGCTATAGGGAGAGACGGGTCATATACAATATGTACAACAACCAAGAGGGAATAATAAGAGTGGACAATCAAGAACTAAGTGCTCGTATTAAGAAGGGTGTAAGAAAAGGCTGTAGCATTTCGCCCCTACTCTTCAATCTGTACATCGAGGAAGCAACGATGGAAATAAAAGGAAGGTTCAGGAGTGGAATTAAAATACAAGGTGAAAGGATATCAATGATACGATTCGCTGATGACATTGCTATCCTGAGTGAAAGTGAAGAAGAATTAAATGATCTGCTGAACGGAATGAACAGTCTAATGAGTACACAGTATGGTTTGAGAGTAAATCGGAGAAAGACGAAGGTAATGAGAAGTAGCAGAAATGAGAACAGCGAGAAACTTAACATCAGGATTGATGGTCACGAAGTCAATGAAGTTGAGGAATTCTGCTACCTAGGCAGTAAAATAACCAATGACGGACGGAGCAAGGAGGACATCAAAAGCAGACTCGCTATGGCAAAAAAGGCATTTCTGGCCAAAAGAAGTCTACTAATATCAAATACCGGCCTTAATTTGAGGAAGAAATTTCTGAGGATGTACGTCTGGAGTACAGCATTGTATGGTAGTGAAACATGGGCTGTGGGAAAACCGGAACAGAAGAGAATCGAAGCATTTGAGATGTGGTGCTATAGACGAATGTTGAAAATGAGGAGGTTCTACGAAGAATCGGAGGGGAAAGGAATATATGGAAAACACTGATAAGGAGAAGGGACAGGGTGATAGGACATCTGCTAAGACATGAGGGACTGACTTCCATGGTATTAGAGGGAGCTGTAGAGGGCAAAAGCTGTAGAGAAAGACAGAGATTGGAATACGTCAAGCAAATAATTGAGGACGTAGGTTGCAAGTGCTACTCTGAGATGTAGAGGTTAGTTAGCACAGGAAAGGAATTCGTGGCGGGCCGCATCAAACCAGTCAGTAGACTGATAAAAAAAAGTTCTAGGGGACTGATGACCACAGAAGTTAAGTCCCATAGTGCTCAGAGCCATTTCAACCAAGGTATATTTCAGTCGCTGGAAAATGCCTTGAGTTAGTTCAAATGGTTCAAATAGCTCTAAGCACTATGGGACTTAACATCTGACGTAATCAGTCCCCTAGACTTTGAACTACTTAAACCGAACTAACCTAAGGACTTCACACACATCCATGCCCGAGGCAGGATTCGAACTTGCAACCGTAACAGCCGCGTGGTTCCGGACTGAAGCGCCTAGAACCACTCGGTCACAGCGGCCGGCCATTGAGTTAGTGATGTGTAGTATATGTCACATAAGACTGGGCTTATTATATAGCAAAAGATCTTTAGTACTGAATTGGAGACATCGTCACCACAACGCGAGTTTTTATTTTTGAAAGAATGTATAATTTTCTTAATTTCAGAACGAGACGTTGATGATACTTTCGTATGATTGAATTTTTAGAGACACATTTTCAACATACTGTAGTAATTTTTCTCTTGATGTGTTTGTCGCTATACTTTCTATTAGATTTAAAGAGTAATGATTAAATAAGCTTATACACTACTATATCTTCTGGTAAACCTTGCGGGATGTAAGGTCGTGGTCCATGAAACTCTTCAGCTCCTAACGTTTCGTCCAGTGCTTCGCTGGACATCTTCAGAGGGGTGTTTTTCCTCCGGTGAGTCTTGCCGACTTGTCAATTTTAAGCATGGCAGCAGCAGCAACTGAGATAATGTAACATAAGGAATCAAAACAGCCACGAGTTGCGGAAGGTGGTAGCAAAGAGCAGTTGGCCTAGTTTTCAACCCATATAAATGGTCCTTCTTCAGAAGTCTTATTACGTCTTACAAGCCGACCATGATATGCCGCCAGTAGGGTTAGTCATAATTAAAATTGACAATCGTAAAATCAGCCGTCTGGCTTTGTCATACATAAAATAATAGACATATTAGACGTGGCCTGTGTGACCAGTAACGGATAAACTTGCATGTATATTATTTTATGTATGACACAGCCAGACGGCTGATTTTACGATTGTCAATTTTAACTGTGACTAACCCTACTGGCGGCACATCATGATCGGCTTGTAAGAAGTAATAAGACTTCTGAAGAAGGCCCATTTATACGGGTTGATACCGAGGTCAAGTACTTTTAACTACTACCTTCCACAACTGGTGGCTGTTTATATTCCGTAAATTACAACAGTATAAACATTGGCCTGCTTGATGAACATGTATAATATGACTTCTATTCGCAGTCATAGTATTCAAAGTTATCTAGATTATTGTGATACAGTTGGAGATTGGGAAGAGATCTGACAATGAACTCATTTTGTGACCAAATGGTACGTTTCTGGACACAGGTTCCTTATCATAATTTTACCCACTAAAAGCCCTCTACATCCTCTAGAAGCCTGCGAGGGAAACTTTGAAACACCGTGTAAATGAAGCTTCCAGGCAGATTAAAACTGTATGCCGGACCGAGACTCGAACTCGGGACCTTTGCCTTTCGAGGGCAAGTGTTCTACCATCTGACCTACCCAAGCACGACTCACGCCCAGTCCTCACAGCTTTTTTCCGCCAATACCTCGTCTCCTACTTTCCAAACTTCACAGAGGCTCTCCGTGTAAATGACTTCAGATGCTTCATGATGTTTTAGAGCCTGAAATCGGACGCTTGTAATTATTTATTACCATATCTTGGTGATTGAAATACAACGTTTTTTACATAAAAAGTATATTAAGACTACAGGAAATCCATTATAACATGAGTGACCGAAGGAAGAGTGATGAACTTCCAATGTTAGTATGTTATCCCCTGTTTCTGCATTTGTGCAGTGTTAGCCATACTCAGGATTTTAGAATTCCACAAGTGACGGAGTCAAGTTTCGGTTTTTGGGAGGAGGTGTCACAGTTTATTACTCTGTCCTCCCCCTCTCCCAAACACAAAAAAATACTAACTCGGCATACTCCCACTTTTAACGTGCCATCGGTATCAATAATTTTCGTAATAATTCAAATACTGAGGGTGGCAGGGTAAAACACGGCGAGCGAAAGGCTATTTACAATTCGTACAAAAACCAGATGGCAGTTATAAGAGTCGACGGACATGAAAGGGAAGCAGTGGTTGGGAAGGGAGTGAGACAGGGTTGTAGCCTCACCCCGATGTTATTCAATCTGTATATTGAGCAAGCAGCAAAGGAAACAAAAGAAAAATTCGGAGTAGGTACTAAATTCCATGGAGAAGAAATAAAAACTTGGAGGTTCGCCGATGACATTGTAATTCTGTCAGAGACAGCAAAGGACTTGGAAGAGCAGTTGAATAGAATGGATAGTGTCTTGAAAGGAGGATATAAGATGAACATCAACAAAAGCAAAACGAGGATAATGGACTGTAGTCGAATTAAATCGGGTGATGATGAGGGTATTAGATTAGGAAATAAGACGCTTAAAGTAGTAAAGGAGTTTTGCTATTTGGGGAGCAAAATAACTGATGATGGTCGAAGTAGAGTGGATATAAAATGTAGAACGGCAATGGCAAGGAAAGCGTTTCTGAAGAAGAATAATTTGTTAACGTCGAGTATAGATTTAAATGTCACGAAGTCGTTTCTGAAAGTATTTGTATGGAGTGTAGCCTTGTATGGAAGTGAAACGTGGACGATAAATAGTTTAGACAAGAAGAGAATAGAAGCTTTCGAAATGTGGTGCTACAGAAGAATGCTGAAAATTAGATGGGTAGATCACATAACTAATGAGGAAGTACTGAATAGGATTGGGGAGAAGAGGAGTTTGTGGCACAACTTGACTAGAAGAAGGGATCGGTTGGTAGGGCATGTTCTGAGGCATCAAGGGATCACCAGTTTAGTATTGGAGGGCAGCGCGGAGGGTAAAAATGAAAGAGGGAGTCCAAGAGGTGAATAAACTAAGCAAATTCAGAAGGACCTAGGTTGCAGTAGGTACTGGGAGATGAAGAAGCTTGCACAGGATAGAATAGCGTGGATAGCTGCATCAAACCAGTCTCTGGACTGAAGACCACAACAACAACATAATATTTTGATATAATCTACATCTACATCGATACTCCACAATCCACCTTACTGTGAGTGGCGGAGGGTACCCTGTACCACTGTTAGTCATTTCCTTTCCTGTTCCGCCCGCAAACAGAGCGAGGGAAAAACGACTACCTTTGTAACAAATTTCCTTTACTTTACGTCTACAGTCACAAAGTTTTTGTCATCAGACTAGCGGTTTCGGTCTTTAATGACCATCTTCAAGTCTGTTTTTTAAAAACATGTCGTAATGTACTGCAGCCGCAGTGGTATCGTCAAATGTTAAACACAAACTTTTGATGATGCCACTCTGGCTGCAGTACATTAGGACATGTTTTTATAACACAGAGTTGATGATGGTCATTAAAGACCGAAACCGCTAGTCTGATGACAAAAACTTTGTGACCATAGACGTAAGTAAAGGAAATTTATTCTATACTCGGGTCACTGTTCTATTCGCGACCACGTCGTAGCTTGTGAGACTACCTATATGCCTCCATATGAGCCCTAATTTCTCGCATATCATCTTCGTGGTTCTTCAGCGTAATGTATGTCGCAGGCAGTTCTGTAGTCACCTTCAAATTCCGATTCTCTAACTTTTCTCAACACTGTTTCGCAAAAAGAACGGTGCCTTTCCTTCATGGATTCCTATTTGAATTCCCGAAGCATCTACGCAAGCCGGCCGAAGTGGCCGAGCGGTTCTACGCGCTACAGTCTGGAACCGCGCGACCGCTACGGTCGCAGGTTCGAATGCTGACTCTGGCATGGATGTGTGTGATGTCGTTAGGTTATTTAGGTATAAGTAGTTCTAAGTTCTAGGTGACTGGTGACCTCAGAAGTTAAGTCCCATAGTGCTAAGAGCCAACTACGCAACACTTGCGTTTGGCTCGAAGTTAGTTTCAGGTCAAGCAAGCAAAAAGAAAGAAAAGCAAAACTTAAATACGTCGACAGGAAATCCGCAAACTTTTCACTGTCCAGGTTATACTGAAAGGTATAATGATCCATCAGCAGAAGAATGGGTTTATTTATTTATTCGTATGGCGCAAGTCGCCGAAGCGGCGTCAAATCGAAAAACTTGCACCAGGCGAACGGTCTGCCCGACGGGCGGCCATAGTCACACGACATTTATTTAGTATATCATTCGCAAAGTATCTAATAGCGACGCTGGCTAGAGGTACATTTACACGCAGGGACTTGCCGCGCTCCGACTTTAACCGAAAAGCCGTTCGTGTGAGACACGTTGAAGCCTACGAGCGTGGTGAGGTGTGGGGAGCAGGGCCGGCGTGGTGACGGATGGGCGGCGCAGATGGCGCGCCGTGACGTGGCGCCCGCCTCGTACCGTCCGTCGCGGCGCTCCTCCTCTTTTCACTTTCGGCAGGGCAGGGGCGGGCCCTCGCGAACTTTCGCCCTTCGGGGATCGCCGCTTTCTCCCGGCCACACACGCGCGTTTCGGCTCGCGCCTTTCTGTGCGGGACGGCTCGCGCGCACAATAACTCCTCGAGAGGCTGCCGCTCACGCGGGACACACATTTTCAAACCGACGAGGCGTGCGCCTCATACGTTGTGCGGTTTACGGTAACACCAAGGCAGACAAACACATCTGGCGCTTACTACATCACGTGTCAATACTACAACTCAATTCATATCGGGCATACAGGCAGAAACCTCAACACCCAGTAAAGAGTGTAAGAACACCTTATGGATATGGTCATTAAGAATGACCTAAGAATATAATGGTAAGACAGAGATTTAGGAACCAGGTTTTAAATTGTAAGACATTTCCAGGGGCAGATGTGGACTCTGACCACAATCTACTGGTTATGAACTGTAGATAAAAGCTAAAGAAACTGCAAAAAGGTGGGAATTTAAGGAGATGGGACCTGGATAAACTGACTAAACCAGAGGTTGTACAGAGTTTCAGGGACAGCATAAGGGAACAATTGACAGGAATGGGGGAAAGAAATACAGCAGAAGAAGAATGGGTAGCTCTGAGGGATGAAGTAGTGAAGGCAGCCGAGGATCAAGTAGGTAAAAAGACGAGCGCTAGTAGAAATCCTTTGGTAACAGAAGAAATATTGAATTCAATTGATGAAACGAGAAAATATAAAAATGCAGTAAATGAAGCAGGCAAAAAGGAATACAAACGTCTCAAAAATGAGATCGACAGGAAATGCAAAATGGCTAAGCAGGGATGGCTAGAGGACAAATGTAAGGATGTAGAGGCTTATCTCACTAGGGGTAAGATAGATACTGCCTACAGGAAAATTAAAGAGACCTTTGGAGAAAAGACAACCACTTGTATGAATATCAAGAGCTCAGATGGCAACCCAGTTCTAGGCAAAGAAGGGAAGGCAGAAAGGTGAAAGGAGTATATGGAGGGTCTATACAAGGGCGATGTACTTGAGGACAATATTATGGAGGTGGAGGAGGATGTAGATGAGGATGAAATAGGAGACAAGGCCCTGGGAGTAGACAACATTCCATTAGAACTACTGACAGCCTTGGGAGAGCCAGTCCTGAGAAAACTCTACCATCTGGTGAGCAAGATGTACGAGACAGGCGAAATACCCCCAGACTTCAAGAAGAATATAATAATTCCAATCCCAAAGAAAGCACGTGTTGACAGATGTGAAAATTACCGAACTATCAGTTTAATAAGTCACAGCTGCAAAATACTAACGCGAATTCTTTACAGACGAATCGAAAAACTGGTAGAAGCCGACCTCGGGGAAGATCAGTTTGGATTCCGTAGAAATATGGAAACATGTGAGGCAATACTCACCCTACGACTTATCTTAGAAGAAAGATTAAGGAAAGGCAAACCTATGTTTCTAGCATTTGTAAACTTAGAGAAAGGTTTTGACAATGTTGACTAGAATACTCTCTTTCAAATTCTGAAGGTGTCAGGGGTAAAATACAGGGAGCGAAAGGCTATTTACAATTTGTACAGAAAGCAGATGGCAGTTATAAGAGTCGAGGGACATGAAAGAGAAGCAGTGGTTGGGAAGGGAGTGAGACAGGGTTGTAGCCTCTCCCTGATGCTATTCAATCTGTATACTGAGCAAGCAATAAAGGAAACAAAAGTTCGGAGTAGGTATTAAAATCCATGGACAAGAAATAAAAACCTTGAGGCTCGCCGATGACATTGTAATTCTGTCAGAGACAGCAAACGACTTGGAAGAGCAGTTGAACAGAATGGACAGTGGTTCAAAATGGCTCTCAGCACTATGGGACTTAACAGCTATGCTCATCAGTCCCCTAGAACTTAGAACTACTAAAACCTAACTAACCTGAGGACATCACACAACACCCAGTCATCACGAGGCAGAGAAAATCCCTGACCCCGCCGGGAATCGAACCCGGGAACCCGGGCGCGGGAAGCGAGAACGCTACCGCACGACCAGAATGGACAGTGTCTTGAAAGGAGGGTATAAGGTAACATCAAAAAAAGGAAAACGAGAATAATGGAATGTAGTTGAATTAAGTCGGGTGATGCTGAGGGAATTAGATTAGGAAATGAGACACTTAAAGTAGTAAAGGAGGTTTGCTATTTGGGGAGCAAAATAACTGATGATGGCCGAAGTAGAGAAGATATAAAATGTAGACTGGCAATGGCAAGGAAAGCGTTTCTGAAGAAGAGAAATTTGTTAACATCGAATATTGATTTAAGTGTCAGGAAGTCGTTTCTGAAAGTATCTGTATGGAGTGTAGCCATGAATGGAAGTGAAACGTGGACGATAAATAGTTTAGACAAAAAGAGAATAGAAGCTTTCGAATTGTGGTGCTACAGAAGAATGCTGAAGATTAGATGGGTACATCACATAACTAATGAGGAGGTATTGAATAGAATTTGGGAGGAGTTTGTGGCACAACTTGACTAGAAGAAGCGATCGGTTGGTAGGGCATGTTCTGCAGCATCAAGGGATCACCAATTTAGTACTGGAGGGCAGCGTGGAGGGTAAAAATCGTAGAGGGAGACCAAGAGATGAATACACTAAGCAATTCAGAAGGATGTAGGCTGCAGTAGGTACTGGGAGATGAAGAAGCTTGCACAGGTAGGAGTAGCATGGAGAGCTGCATCAAACCAGTCTCAGGACTGAAGACCACAACATCAACAACAAGAATCAATCAGGTTGGTGCATAAGTTCGTAGCGTTTTTGTTTTGCATGTTGGTGTTCCAGTTGCTATGGGTCTTATTTATCGATTGTCTTTTTCTATTTGTACTTCATTCTTGCTATTTGAGTTTACATATAGCCACTTTGTCATTTGGAGATAGGGGGGCTACGGGTGCTAGAAAGTGGAGTACCAAGTGGAGGAATCGGAACATTTCCGACATTTTGTTTGAGTTCAACAGAGGGATGACAGCAGCGCAGGCAGTCAGAAACACCTGCGCCGTGTTTGGGGATAATGCACGGCAAGAAATGAGAACAGTTTTGACATTAGCGACTGTGCACGTTCAGGAACACCTTCGGAGTTCGATGAAAATAGTTTAAATGCATTAATCCACAATCATATACCTCACTGTACGCGAGAACTGGCACATATGATGAACTATGACCATTTCACAATTGTGTGATATTTGAATGCAATGGGGAAGGTTCAAAAATCTGGTGTATGGCTATCGCATTGTAAGCAAAAAATCAACGGGTGACCATATGTGCATCTCTACTTGCTCGTCATCAATTGTCTCATGAACTACATCGACCGTTGCTATCCTGCATGGTTACTGCTGACGAGAAATGGTGGCTTTACGCTAACATAAGGAAAAGAAAGGAATGATTGAGCCCAAACAAACCAGCATCTGCTCGTACAGAGACCTGCGCGCATCTACAAAGACGATGTTGGCCATCTGGTGGAACAGTGACGGTGTGGTGTTAATTGCTTCCCCAACACATAACTATCACTGCTGACATTTATTGTCAACAACTGAGACGACCTGCACACGCTGTCCAGTAACAACAACCAGGAAGACTGCGTGAAGTGATGCTGCTCCGCGTAAACGCCAGCCCACATTCTGTTAGAGTGACAAAAAACGCTATACAATAGTCTGGTTGGCAAGTCATTCCGTACCCCACTGATCTTGTGCCCTCGGATTTTCACATTTACCAGTCTCTATCGAACAACCTTCAAGGAATTTCCTTTCCGGAAAATACGCTCCAAACATTGCTCTACGAGTCCCTCGCCTCAAAACCACATGATTTCGTACAGTCGCGATATGGAAAGGTTACCTCCGCGTTGACATACTGTTGTAAATAGTGAAGGAGAATATATGACGACTAAAATCTCTGTTATATGTATCTGTTGCATTTATGAAACATATGGAAAAACGCTACGAATTTATGCACCAACGCCATACTTTCACTTCCTTATTTTCCAGTTCCTGACGTGACTGTATTTAATATTTAAATTTCGTCGATTTATTTTCAAACTCTGATATCTGACACTAAATAATAAACGCCTTCTTTGTTCATCTCATATTAAACAATAAGCTGTATATGTGAAGTGTTTTGAAATGTACAAAGAAGCACGCTTCTTGAGCGACGTGACGTGCAATTAAAGAATGTATAAATCAACATTGCTGCCATTAAAGCGTTAAAAATGTTCTTCCTGGATCTTTCGCTAAGTTTTTCATTGTTTCTCATCACATGCTCTGTTATTTGATTCGCCAATTCCGAAACTCAGCTCTAGCCTTCTCACAACAAAAACATACAATGCAGATCACCTCCCTAAAGACCAGAAGTATTAAGGACCAACAGGGTCCGTAATGGATCATATGATTTAATAAAACAAAAAAATTTGGGACTGAAGGCATTATTATTCATACTTCCCGACCTAAAAATTCTTAAATGCCGTAACAGGTATCCGCAGAAAGTAATAATGGAAGGCAATTACCACATACAAAAAGCTATATTAGAAAGTAATGGCAATAATACACGAATACACAGCTGTGTGTAATGGTACTCTGTTTTCTACACTGATAAACTTATATAGCACAGAAATCACACAAAACGTAATGATCCAAAAGTTGAATGGTTCGTGAACAGTGACACACACACAATGTAAATTCGCGAATACGGTTTCAGTCATAACAATCTCGAAAGTACAAAAATATATTATGTACCTGCTTCCAGCAATGACGAATTATTTATAAACCGTGCTCATAAGCAACAAGCAGGGGCGCTGAAACATTGTCGAAAGCAATTATGTTGTTAACCTAGTAAACAAACATTAATGGATAATTAACGTAGCAGTGTTGACAGCAGATAATCCAAACGCGACAAGTTTCTTTTTAGGCCTAATATTTCTGTTGCGTATTGACGCTATCGTACAGAAACCACTTACGTGAAGACAAGAGCCGCGAAAAACAGCTATCTCCGTGACCATTTAAAACGGAATGATCACATAAATCTGCCGGGAAGACAGATGCCAGGGTCAGATTTACATTGGAAGTATGAATTAAAAAATGCCTTCAGTCACAAATTCTCGTGTTTTATTAACCACACGATGCATTTCAGACCCTGCGAGTCCATACTCAGATGTAAGTTGTCGTAATACATGATTTACTTTTGCTCTCGAATGAGGTGAAATGCATGTTTCACATAATCCCAGAAAAGCGTTTGTCACTTCTTAACACCATCATACATTGGTTCGTCCATCCACGAAACTTTGTGGCTGAAGGCGTTTTTTTAATTCATACCGCCAGTGTAATGAATACAGTCACATTTGCAGCTGCAAAATATGGATAAAATTAAATAGAGACAGATTTGTTGAAAGACTTTTCGTAGCGGAGTACAATCAGTTAACATTCATCCTGATACCGTGCGCTTACAATTAAACTGATAGTATCCGAGAGCTGCAGTGCGGGTTGTATAAATCGCAGGACGCTGAAACATCTTACTAAAATTCATTAATCGGCGCGCTCACGGAGTACTCTGAAATTATGATAGTTCCACTTTCTGTCGACAGGTGAAAATATGATGCTGAAGGATTCACAATGTGCTGTGGATGTAGGAGAGGGGGAGGAAGATCAAATACATGATAACCGTGGTTATGCACGTTTATTTGGATATGCTCACAATTTACAACATGTGTTCAATATGGTCTGTCGACGCAGGAACGTGCTTCACCCGTAATACAGCGTGGCCGACAATTACTCGCAGCGTATCAGGTATACTCAGAGCGATACGTCATCGTAAAGAGAAATCCTCATTAGCTGACAGATGAAAAGGTGTATCGAAATATCGGCTACGCTGCAGATGACAGACAGTCACATAAATATCAATATCTGCTATTAAGGTATGTATTAAAAAAACTGTTACGAATATAATCACCACAATTCCAAAACTATATGTATTATCACTCAACATTTTATCTGTTATTCGCCACAAAAATAAAGCGACTCGATTGATGATGGTGAAACTTCACTAAAAATGAGTAAAAAAATTGGCCAGGCGTAAGTAGGACTCTCGCACCGAGGTTTCCGTAGAAATTTAATCGTGTATGCAGACAGTTCAATTCGTGAATAGAGAATCTCGACCATTTTTGCCCGTTATCGACACTGATAGTGGCACGATATCCGTCCCAGGGATTCCAAGACTTTCGATTTTTTTGTTTTAATTTAAAAAATATAAATGTGACAAAGTCATGCAGGAGGCAGGAGACCATTACTACAACATGCAGTAGTTCTTCTTCCAGACTGACTGGGTCGCAATGGTAAAAGTTAACATCAGGCAAGGAATAACTTTATCGCTCATATGACGCATTTCGGAATTTATGCATCATCTGATATCAAGGAACGATTACTGCACGTAGATATGAAGTTTCAAGTTGTGTATGAAATAAACGTTTGCAGACTAGTCTTAGACCGTAGTAATAGTAGTAGTAGTAGTAGTAGTAGCAGTTGTTGTTGTTGTTATCTTCACTCCAGAGACAGGTTTGCTGCAGCTGCCGACCGCTGTGGCCCAGCAGTTCTAGGCGCTTCAGTCTGGAACCGCGCTGCTGCTACGGTAGCAGGTTCGAATCCTGCCTCGAGCATGTATGTGTGTGATGTCCTTAGGTTAGTCAGGTTTAAGTAGTTCTAAGTCTAGGGGACTGATGATCTCAGATGTTAAGTCCCATAGTGCTTAGAGCCATTTGCTGAAGCTCTCCATGGTAAAGTAGAGCAGCATGCCCTCGGGAAAAATTACAGCTGTAGTTTCCCCTGGCTTTCAGCCGTTCGCAGTACCAGCACAACTATGCCGTTTCGGTTAATGTTACCAGGCCAGATCAGTCAATCATCCAGACTGGGCTGTTGCCCCTGCAACTACTGAAAAGCCTGCTGCCCTCCCTTCAGGAACCACTCGTTTGTCTGGCCTCTGCACAGATACTCCTCCGTTGTGATTGCACCTACGGCTGTCTATATCGCTGAGGCACGTGAGCCTCCCCACCAACGGCAAGGTCCATGGTTCATGGGGGACGATCATAGTATGTGACATAAATGTGAACTTGATACCTGTTCCTGAGAAAAAGGGCTTTTAGCAGTGAGACAAACAGACAGACGGACGGACAACGAAGTGATCCTATAAGGGTTCACGTTTTACCCAGTGAGGCACGGAACCCTAAAATTAAGGGTATTGCGTTTCTTCGACGCAATCTCTTACTGGCAACACATTTCTTCACGTTAAAATTAAACAATCCCAGCTAAAAATATTAAAAAATGAAAAACGAATACGGTATTTACGTCTTGCCGATGACGAGGTAGGTCAAGGCGGGGCAGCAGCTCTGACTGAATATGAAATCGAATGATCACATAGCCTGCACATGGTTAACAGTCGTTACAACACTTTGCCTGGAAAATGCTGTTCATGGAGAAGAGCTCGTGATTTCGTGTCTGATATGTTAATCACATCTTACGATGGTTGCCGGGATACGGCAGCCTCGACCAGAAATGATATTGGGCGCCGCTTAATTTTATAATCACGCGGCACGGCCGAAAAACGGGATGGTGATACGCAGACGTGCGGAGTGTGTCCTCGTCTGGCCGGCACGTCTGGGGAACGCGCGAGCGCAAAGTAAATTATGCAACGGAAGTCAATTAAGTCGGCAGCGCGGCACGAAAGGTAACCACGGGCGCAGAAATAATTAGACGCGACATCCGCCGCTGAAATCGTTACGCTAATTTGACGCCAAATTGTGAGCGAGGCGCAGGTCTAACCGGCTGGGGTGTCTGCGTGGCGGAGAAGCGGGGAGAGTGGGGCCAAATGGTGAGGGGGGGGGGGGGGGGAGGAAGAGGAACGCTATGGGCGCCACAGCGCAGTCTCACCTGCCACGCCGCTTTCATAACTCCCCGTCTGCATCGCCAACTTATCAGCACGCTGGCTTAACACATTAAGTCCAATGCTTGGGTGGTTCCCTCATTAAAGCTATGTCAGGTTGCCACTCAATCCAACGATCTAAATAATCATTTTCCTCCGAGGCCGAGCAGTACCACTCAGCTCCACAACGATGAGGGATGATAGCGCTGCATTGTAGCAACCACTGAAAGACTGAACAGCGCGAAATAGTAACGTCCTCCACTCACGCAAAATTCCTTCAGTTCGAAATAAGTGCAACAACTTTCAGATGAAAGTACGCGCAACCAAGAATTGTACTGTGTTTCGTTTTGTAGGAGTAAATGTCCGAAGCCATTTAAGCCGAAATGACCACATAAATCTAAGTGTTGGGAGGGTGGATGTCAAGGCAGATTCGTTGAAAGAATCTGTAGGAAGTGATGATGGTTGTTGATGATGATGATAAACGATCATGGTGATGATGATGGTATGTTCTGTCCATTATGCAGGTCAATCACTGCAAGTTGACTCCAGTCATCCCGGTTTTCCATCATCCTTTTCGTAGCTGAGTAAATAAGTTTACATTTATCTTGATACCGTGTGCCGACGGCCTATGGCTTGACAAACGAGCTAGCTGGGACAAGTTTTTTCGCGAAAATCTGGCAGGTGATTCCTGGGACGCTCCCTACAAATTTACAACTGAGAAAATAAGACCCTCACTGTTCTATCCACAATCCAGACTAACAGTTAGATGGCAACAAACTGGAAGGAGTCAGCTGACGTTTTCCTTGTTGTTCCCGATGATGAGGAACAGGATGACAATGAATACCACAACTAACTTCGAGTGCAGCTCTAAGAGCGTTAAGACAACACAGCCGCCATGCACACGTGCACTGTTTACAGAGGTGGCTGGAGCCTTTTGCGAAATGGAAGTGAACGGAGTTGCTGGTCCCGATGGCATATCAGGAAAGGTAGTACAACCATGGAGTCTCTCTGTAGTTCCCTAAATGAGCGCATTATTTAATGAAATCGTGTTTTTTCCAAAAAGTACTGAAAAACACTTGAAGCAGTCATTATAAAAAAGGAAGACGATAAAGATTGCGTACTCCCCAAATCATACCGGCTTATCTGCCCAATAAACGTACTGTGCAAAATTTTCGAAAAATAATCAATAGATTAAAATGCCACAGGATTCTAAAGGGATTCAATAATGCTCAAGATGGGTTCAGGAGGATGAAGTTAATGAAGCGAATAATTAGTATACGCTACAGAAATAAAATATGTAATAGGGATACTTATGAACATATCTGGGGCGTTTGATTAGCTTATGGTATCCTCCATTCTTCAAAAGACTAAGGGAAACGCGGTGCCCAAGAATCCAATTTTAGTATTGAATTACTGAAGAGGCCGATATGTGACGGTGTTAAGTCCCACAGCAACAGTTACCAAACGTAAATCGAAAGAATTCCCTCATGGCTCAATTCGCTGTCCCGAATTCTGGAACGTTAACTTAGAACCACTTCTGCACAGATTACAAAACAGTCAGGAATTGTTAGGAGTCAAAGCATTTGCACATGAATTATTTCTTTTAGTGCTTTCCAACTGGCGAGATTCGCTGGAAAATAATTGTAGCAACATCCTTTAAATCTGATACTCACAGGTGCGAGTCAAGCACAAAAATCGTTATATATTGCCTGAAGGAAGATATATTATGGATCCTCAGATTAAGATAAATAGGGAGATAATTCGAGTGCATACCGTCAGCAGGTATTTTGGTGCACCTGGATATTTCAGCCCACACAGAATTTGTAGCAAGGAAAGAGAGCGGAATACTGGATAAAATTATTGATATGGGACAAAGGAGGTTTTATTTGCCCCTTAACGTAATAAGACTGCACCAGGAGTCTATATTACGAGTAATTGCAATTGCGGACTATGACGCCAGGGTTTGGGTGCGCACGTTACGAGTAGTCAGATCCGCAGCTGTAATGATAAAAGTACAGCGAGAAATTTTGATACGATGTTGTGGCGCAACATCTATAGATGGCCTGAAGTCCTAAATTGGACACATGTCCACTGGAATTATAAATAAGGAGAAAGCCTGGCATCTACCGGCTGAAGAAAAAACAATCTGAACAAATTCACGAAATTTTTCTGGAACCGGCAGCAAATACGTTGATAATAAAGAACTCGTAATTTTCAGAATGGCAGCAGAAATGGAATGCCTCAGACACAGGAAGGAGTACGTTTCAATTTCTTCCTGGTTTTAGACAACACACTGGTGCTCTACATTTCCGCACATGGTCTGTATCCTAAGTTGAAGATATAACACGGACTGTTAGGCAGGTATTAAGAGATCAAAAAAAGTATTCGTGATCAATTAGAGCAAAAGAGGGCTTTCATACCTTTAAATCTGTTTTAGCTGATGCTACCTCAAAAAAAGAAAGGCGTAACTGTCGCCACATACATGTGATGAATACAGCCTGTATTTGGCCTCAGAGAACCAAACAAACCCGTTAGCACTATGTTCGACTCGTCCAGTAACGGAAGAGCGAAGGAAGGGGGGCCACAGCGCACCTACGACGAATGGAAAAATTAGTGAATTATGATGCGCTCTGATTCGCTGCCATGCTGTCTGGAGGCAGCAAAATCTTGTTTAGCCTTTCAGGACAGCCGTTCTGGTCTATTCCGTCAGCAGTAAATTGTAGGTGTGTCCATCTCAGACTGCTCTACAGAAGAGTAGTGAAGCTACACAGAAAGACCGTATGTCATTTAACTGTATTCCAAGGATCAGTGAACCTCACGTTATCATATGAAATCGTAGCAGAAGTAATAACTGTAGTGTTCGTATTAATAATATAATTTTTAGTAGTAGTAGTAGTAGTAGTAGTAGTAGTAGTAATAGTAGCAGCAGTACCAGTACCAGTTGCTGAGAAAAAATTAAAGTGGTGGTGGTGGTGGTAATGGTATGGTAGTAGTATTAGTAATACGGACTTTTTATAACCATAATAGATACATAGTTTCTATTGCACTACTAGTATATGCTGTTGTAACAGTACTAACACCATTAGATAATAGGATAGCTGTATAGTAGATAATATGAGATAACGAAAACCCACGGCTTTTTTGTCACAGCAAAGGAAGGCATGATTGAGGGTTTAACGAGGTGCCATAGGGAACTACATGTAGAATAGCGTAGAGTTAGTCACCTAAATGTTAGAGTCATAGTAGTAGAAAGATACCAAAATAAGAAAAGGATACTATTATAGACACTCTAAACGTAATGTTCAGAAAAAAGAGAAAGGGAAATAAATAAACATGAAAACTCGATATAAAGGTCCATTGTTGCATGAACAAAGTGGGCTATGATAAATAAAGAGATAAATAAAAATCGTCTGGCGTACGTGGCTGAACCGGCATCATTAACCTGGAGCCTGCCACCTGGGAGCCGTTGACGACAGTGTAAAAGCCTTAGCTTCGGCGCCGGACCAGGCATATCGCACAGGCCGAGTTTATCATCGACGTGACTGGGCCAGGGTGTCGCCTGTGACAGCGCGCCTCCGTGTGAACTGGACGGGCGGCCGCTGTCGTCATCAGCTGCGGCGGAGCGGAAGAATACCTTTACTGCCGGCGAAGAAGCAGCAACACATCTAGCAATTTGTAGAGAGAGAGAGAGAGAGAGAGAGAGAGAGAGAGAGAGAGAGAGAGAGAGAGAAGCCGGCTGGACGTGCGAAGCAGAAAGCCTGGAGCAGAGGAGCACGACGGCGCGGCGGACTTGCAGTCGGGCCTCCAGTGGCTCGCTGTCAACATGGCGCGTCATTCCAGTTAGGAGCAGCGGGCGGTGCTTGGCTTCTTGGACCGAGGGTACGCAGCGAGGCTTGGAATCTAATGTTGCTAACTGTAGTGTGTTTTCGGCTATGACGGTTAGAAGAGGTTGTAGCGCATGTGGTCTGTGCAATCTGGTAGCGCATCCGACCTTGTCTGGGATGTCCGTATTATGTTACCAAGAGATCGCATACAGTAATACCAGAAATTGAGTCCGCCTTGATGCAAAACAACTTGTTTTTCGTTTATTTCTTTTTTCTCCCAAACTAGTTTCGGCAACAAATATCACCGTCATCAGTGGGTTTTTCTTAATCTAAAACATGCAGAAAATAGCATGGTTTTACACACAGTAGCACCTTATTACATTTTTACTATTCGTTTTTTTGAAACTGTAGTTTTCTATGGATACTTTCATAACTACCTTATTTATTGTATGTTACAGCATGTTTTAAGACTTACTGTCGCTGTTTGCGACGTATTTTCTGTGAGCCTTTTTTTCTGTTGCCGTTTGTTACTCAGCGAACATCATGTCATCTGCAACTGTGTGAGCGGCTGTTAGTAAACACACAGTTGCAGATGACATGATGTTCCCTCAGTAACAAACGGCAACAGAAAAAAAGGCTCACAGAAAATATGTCGCAAACAGCGACATACAATAAATAAGGTAGTTATGGAAGTATCCATAGAAAACTACAGTTTCAAAAAAACGAATAGTAAAAATGTAATAAGGCGCTACTGTGTGTAAAACCATGCTATTTACTGCATGTTTTAGATTAAGAAAAACCCACTGATGACGGTGATATTTGTTGCCGAAACTAGTTTGGGAGAAAAAAGAAATAAACGAAAAACAAGTTGTTTTGCATCAAGGCGGACTCAATTTCTGATATTACTGTTTTTCTATGCAAACACGGACCAAATGGAAAAGTTCCAAGATAAAATTAAGAGATCGCATTTGTAAAATACGGCGAGGCCACTGTAGGGCCTAGTGTATTTTAGTTGCAGAAACTGTATTGATTGTATTGTGTTCAGTGAGTTGGTTTTTGTCGCTGCTGATGGCAGTCACCTTTTTTACTATTATTTTTATTATTATTACTTTGTCCAGCAGAGTGAAATTTGGGTTCGTGTGCTTTTTCGGTGATGGTCACTGCGACGTGGAACACACGCTCAAGGATACTTCAACTCCATAAAGACAAGACAATAACTACCAATCAAACACAAACTCTAGCTTGTAATTTCCAACAGATTTTGTTTAACAACTGCATGACAACAGCAAACTACTGTTACCCCAGAATAATATACATAATTGCAATAGAATTACAAACATTACTTAAACAGACAAAATGTCTACGGGCGTCAAAGCCCATCCCAAACGATAAATAATTTTAAAACCCTCTTTACATAAATCTTAAGAACCATACAAACAATAAACATGACGACACCTTTTAGATATAACAGCAGAAACATCTCACAACTTATCTTTCTGAATAAGATATTAAAAACCCAGCACATTGAGAAGCATCTTTCAGGTATTAGAAAATTTCAACGACAAGTAATGGCACATCAGAGGTGCACGGAAACTACAACTCAGATCGAACCCGAATGAAAGCTGAAAGGAACGGTGAAGAAGGAAAGACGGACGCCTCGTCGTCACACGGAACAAATAATAAAATACTCAAATTCGCTGAAGAACTGGAGTCTCCTGATAAACACAGCGAACGCGCTATCGGTTACAATTTAAATTGACCGCTGCCAAGGCGTCATCCCCCAGTTCGACGACCAGGTGCACACACGCGACGAAAGCCTTCTGACTAGACGCTGTACACACTCCCGACCGCACCCACGTATCCGTCCACAGCCCCACTGCCCACGTGAAGAAGAGGCAGAGGATACGCGAAGAGCGACCGCCGACAGCCAGACTGCACACCGGAGCGCCAACCAACCGACCAAAACCAGCCCTCTCCCCACAGCATCTTGCGCTTAAACGGCCGAAAAGCGACCGAAGAGGAAAACCGCGGCCTCGCGATACAGAGTCGATCGCGGAGATCTTAAACGAATACAGAGAAGCGACTGGCGCCAACGGTGCCACGTATCAGTTACTCTCTTTTTGATCACCTGTTTAGTGTTAGTTACGGTGTAGGCTTTGGTTTGGTACATTTTAGGATAGGTATTCTGGCCTAAGACTCACAACTCTGTGTTTTCTTATTTTCCTGTGTTGTTATATTTCCAACATTACTTCGTTTCCCAGTAACTGTAAAGTTGGAGGAATTTAGAGGGGAAGATTACTTTATAGTAAGCTCTGTGGTACTGGATATTAAGTTTTGCATTTTGGGTAATTTGAGCGCTGGTATCTTGTTTGTGTCACCTCGTGTATCCACGCTTGAAGTTGTTAAGACTGATTACTAAATATATCTAAATAATAATAAAGATTTACACCCACACAACACGATGTTAAAATGTGCTTTCAATAACTCCGATAGCAGGTTGATTTTATTCGGGATTCCAACAGACCATATTATTCCCGACTCTCTTGGCTAAAAAACCCTACTTTTCAACGTAATCCCGTTCAATGCGACGGCATTACGCCACCTTACTGGGAGAGTCTGTGTGCCCGAACGGTCACTCTCTGCTGGTCGACGTCGAGACCAATGTCTTGCTGCATCAATAACCTCACGCCATCATCCACGTACTGCTTCCCACGGACTGCATTCTTCATTGGGACAAACAGCCGGAAGAAATTCCGCTTTGCTTTTTATGGTCTTCTGTTAAGCGGCGAGCAACCCAGCCGGCACACAGCTTTGATTACCCCATGTGGTAAACGAGTGTGTCTGCACTGCCAATAGTCGTGAAGTTAACCGACGTCCATCACCTCGACTGGGGAGACTGTCTCCACTGCCTCCAGCACACGACTGTCTCGGCGAGCACGACCGCGCCGCTACAGTCCGCATATGCCGGTTGCCCCCTCTGGGCAGGCAACGTGAACGCCTACTCGCGACAGTAGCTGAAACAGACAGGCGCGCGTGCACGCACACGCACACGCACACGCACACGCACACGCACACGCACACGCACACACACACACACACACACACACACACACATACAGGGTGGTCCATTGATGTGACCGGGCCAAACATCTCACGAAATAAGCGTCAAACGAAAAAACTACAAAGAACGAAACTCGTCTAGCTTGAAGGGGAAAACCAGATGGAGCTATGGTTGGCCCGCTAATGGCGCTGCCATAGGTCAAACGGATATCAGCTGCGTTTTTTAAAATAGGAACCCCCATTTTTTTATCACATATTCTTGTAGTAAGCAAAGAAATACGAACGTTTTAGTTGGACCACTTCTTTCGCTTTGTGATAGATGGCGCTGTAATAGTCACAAACATATCGCTCACAATTTTAGACGAACAGTTGGTAACAGGTAGGTTTTTTTAAATTAAAATACAGAACGTAGGTACGTTTGAACATTTTATTTCGGTTGTTCCAATATGATACGTGTACCTCTGTGAACTTATCATTTCTGAGAACGCATGCTGTTACAGCGTGATTACCCGTAAATACCACATTAATGCAATAAATGCTCAAAATGATGTCCGTCAACCTCAATGCATTTGGCAATACGTGTAACGACATTCCTCTCAACAACGAGTAGTTCGCCTTACGTAATGTTCGCACATGCACTGACAGTGCGCTGACGCATCTTGTCACGCGTTGTCGGTGGATCACGATAGCAAACATCCTTCAACTTTCCCCACGGAAAGAAATCCGGGAACGTGAGATCCGGTGAACGTGCGGGCCATGTGATGGTGCTTCGACGACCAATCCACCTGTCATGAAATATGCTATTCAATACCGCTTCAACCGCACGCGAGCTATGTGCCGGACATCCATCATGTTGGAAGTACATCGCCATTCTGTCATGCAGTGAAACATATTGTAGTAACATCGGTAGAACATTACGTAGGAATCAGCATACATTGCACCATTTAGATTGCCACTGATAAAATGGGGGCCAATTATCCTCCTATAATGCCGCACCGTACATAAACCCGCCAAGGTCGCTGATGTTCCACTTGTCGCAGCCATCGTGGATTTCCTGTTCCCCAATAATGCATATTATGCCGGTTTAAGTTACCGCTTCGTCGCTAAATAGAAGTGCAAAAAATCTGTCACCGTCCCGTAATTTCTCTTGTGCCCAGTGGCAGAACCGTAACCGACGTTCAAAGTCGTCGCCATGCAATTCCTGGTGCATAGAAATATGTTGATGTAGCATTCTCAACACCGACGTTTTTGAGATTCCCGATTCTCGCGCAATTTGTCTGCTACTGGTGTGCGGATTAGCTGCGGCAGCAGCTAAAACACCTACTTTGGCATCATCATTTGTCGCAGATCGTGGCTGACGTTTCACATGTGGCTGAACACTTCCGCACTGGCGGAATATTACGTGATACCACGTACTTATACGTTTGTGACTATTACAGCGCCATCTATCACAAAGCGAAAAGCGTGGTCCAACTAAAACATTTGTATTTCTTTATGTACTATACGAATATTTAATAAAAATGGTGGTTCCTATTTTTAAAAAAAACGCAGTTGATATCCGTTTGATCTATGGCAGCGCCCTACCATGAACTTTCCTTGTTCCCTGCCTCCGCTAGACCACTGACACGCCGCTCAAATGAACGAGTAGTGACAGATCCGGGAATTCCTGTAGAGGAAACAGGACCTACAGGGGATAGTGCTTGAGGTACCTTTGGTTCATCAGTCTCGGCATTCGCCCAACACATCCACTTGAAAAGGCTTCCAAATGCTTGACAGCAGTCACGGAGATTTCCAACTGCATGAGAGCAGCACCTAACTCGTCACGTGCCAGTATTAAAAATAGGGGGGGGGGGGGGGAAGGAGGGGAGGATTTCGGACAGATTGGTGCAATGTTTATCTGAACACCTAACAAATAATCACTATCACTGGTATTGTTTTAATTTCAGGATCTGTTACGCTACAAGAATTGCAAGTTCCCTTCAAGATCTGAAGCTACAACTCCCAAGAAAGTGGTTTGTGCAAACAACGAGTAAAAAACCCTGGGATAAAACTTACAAATTCCGGTTGTAGATAACGTAGTGTCTCCAACTTTTATCGAAGTTAGGATCATTAACAGATAAAGAATGACAAGAATAGTGCTTATGTACGGCAAATGTCGACAGTATGTACGATTGGAGGAGGAGGAGGAAACTAAACGGAACACGATATGATAGTTACAATACGCATAAAACACAATTGTACACCTCAGCAGTTGAATTCATAAGAGTTTACGTCGCCATTATACAATTCCTTATGGAGCGAAGTATTCAGTCATAAAAATCTATGACCACTTGCCCAGAGAGTAAGAAATTTAATGGGTAATAAAAATAACTTGAAACACAAACCGAAATAACAAATGTTAGACACCTCTTTTTACTGCAAAGAAGAATATTTGAATGTGTAGTAGGATGACTAGGCGTGTTTACACTATCTGATCAAAAGCGTACGTAATGAGGAACTGACCACTAGATGTCACCAAAGTAAAAAAATAGGGTAGGGGGTATAGTGTCATAGGCAGAGAAGTAGTAATAGCAGATTGTATGGCTCAGTACAGCTATGTGAATTCCAACGTGGACTTCGCACTGGATGTCACCTACGAAACAAATCCATCAGAGACTTTTCAACCCTTCTAAAATCACGCGAGTGTTGGTGATGGAATAGTGAGCCGGCCGGTGTGGCCGAGCGGTTCTAGGCGCTACAGTCTGGAGTCGCGTGACCGCTACGGTCGCAGGCTCGAATACTGCCTCGGGCATAGATGTGTGTGATGTCCTTAGGTTAGTTAGGTTTAAGAAGTTCTACGTTCTAGGGGACTGATGACCTCAGATGTTAAGTCCCTTAGTGCTCAGGGCCACTTGAAACTTTTTTCTTTTTAATTGTGAAATCTAAACGCAAAAGAACAACCCTAGCTCAACGATGCCCGGCAGATCTCATTCTCTGACAGAGACTGCCGCTGGTGGTTGTAAAAAGTCACATTAAATCCGTGAAAGGAATCGTGGGGGAGTCCAATGGGCGACCAACAGTCTCGCTAGCACAATGTCTTTAGGCAGGGAGTCGCAAAGAATGGGGTAGTTGCTCAATAGGTGGTGCTTCTCGTGGTGAGGATGTAGTTCTCTTATTATGCCTGAGAAAACGCTGAACACGGAATGATATGAACATATTTTACAGTATTATGTACTTCGTACAGTAGACGAACAGTTCGGTGCAGATGTTTTTATATCAGCATGACTAAGAACCGTGTCATAAAGCAGCGTGAGGCAATGGTTTGCAGACTGGCCTGCCAACAGTCCCGACCTGAACCCAATGGAACACATGTGGGATTAGTTGAACAACACTTTCGTTCCAGGTACCAGTGTTCCGCGTTTTGAGTAGGAATGGACTGCCATTCGTCCACAGACATTCAGAAACCTCATTGAAAGTGTCTGCAGCAGAGTTCAAGGCATCATAAAGGTGAAGGGTGGTCACATCCCATATTAATACCTAGTAATAGACGCCTGTATACTTTCGCTCAGATAATTTATGTGCATTTGCGACAAAGATAGTAAGACACTGTTCATAGCTAAATATAACCCGCCGTTTCCATGGAAAAAATCTTAATACACAATGTCAATGATCAGTCTGTTACGGTAGTTTTGTCGATAGAGTGCAACTGTAAAACTAACTAGTTCCATGTCAGAGCGAGAGGGGGCAATTCTGATGCATGAAACATTTTATAATTAACTAACTCAAACACGGACGTAGAAGAGACAGGTTAATGAGAGGGAAAAGCGGAAATATTGATCACTTAGGTTGTTGTTGTTGTTGTTGTGGTTTTCAGTCCTGAGACTGGTTTGATCAGCTCTTCATGATACTGTATCCTGTGCAAGCTTCTTCATCTCCCAGTACCTACTGCAACCTACATCCTTCTGAATCTGCTTAGTGTATTCATCTCTTGGTCTCCCTCTAAGATTTTTTCCCCTCCACGCTGCCCTCCAATACTAAATTGGTGATCCCTTGATGCCTCAGAACATGTCCTACCAACCGATCCCTTCTTCTAGCAAGTTGTGCCACAAACTTCTCTTCTCCCCAATCCTATTCAATACCTCCTCATTAGTTATGTGATCTACCCATCTAATCTTGAGCATTCTTCTGTAGCACCACATTTCGAAAGCTTCTATTCTATTCTTGTCCAAACTATTTATCGTCCATGTTTCACTTCCATACATGGCTACACTCCATAAAAATACTTTCAGAAATGACTTCCTGACAAATCTATACTCGATGTTAGCAAATTTCTCTTCTTCAGAAACGCTTTCCTTGCCATTGCCAGTCTCCATTTTATATCCTCTCTACTTCGACCATCATCACTTATTTTGCTCCCCAAACAGCAAAACTCCTTTACTACTTTAAGTGTCTCATTTCTTAATCTAATTCCCTCAGCATCACCCGACTTAATTCGACTGCATTTCATTATCCTCGTTTTGCTTTTGTTGATGCTCATCTTGTATCCTCCTTTCAAGACACTATCCATTCCGTTCAACTGCTCTTCCAAGTCCTTTGCTATCTCTGACAGGATTACAATGTCATCGGCAAACCTCAAAGTTTTTATTACTTCTCCATGGATTTTAATACCTACTCCGCTCAATATAAAGATTGAATAATATCGGGGAAGTCTCACTCCCTTCCCAACCACTGCTTCCCTTTCATGTCCCTCGACTCTTATGTACACTATATATCCGACGTGCACTCACAGTGCTGCAGAATGAGGTCTACGGGACCACTGCGGCTAGTTCTGGTCGTTACTGGTTGCGTGTGCTAGCGAACAATGTTGTGCATACAATAGTTTCACACGCTGTGGCATCTCCCGCATTGAGTCACACGGTAATGAGCGTTCGTGAATATTTTAGATTATTATTAGTTAAATAATAAATACACTGCCTCACACAGAAGTAAAGCACATGGAAGACATGGTCGGATGTTAATGTAAATTCTTACACGTAAACATCATTGGCTGGTTAGAATAGTTAAGATGTAATTCTCTGACAGGTAGAACGGCTACCAGGCTGTACTAGTGTTGTTCACTGCTGTTACCAAGACTGGTAGAATATTTAAGGAGCATGAACCGCGTAAGATGTTCAGCGGCCACTGAAGACACGGAGATACCTCACAGCGTTACCACCTCGTGACAGAGTTTGAAAGGGGCCTCTTTACATCCGCGGTTACCACCCGAGATTTATTAATCGATTCCATGCGACATTACGAGTCATCCCGAACCATTGGCCGAGATTATTAGCAGCCGGACTAGCAAATTACTGTCCCACGCGTAGGCTGCAGTTAACTCTCCAACTTAAACGGCTGCATTCGGAACGATGCCGTTACTGAAATATCTCAGACTGCTGATGAATAGTGACGCATTTTGCTCCGTGATGAATCGCAGTTTGCACTGTCCTGGGTGGCCACTGTTGGTGAGTACGACAGGAACCTGGGGAGAAGTCTCACTCTTCCAATGGTGTTAGTCCTGGCGTAAGACGTACCTTTAGGACACGGCTTGTTGGAAAGTCTGACCGCAAAACGATACATCACGGACAACCTGCGTCCTCATGCGACGCCGGCCGGTGTGGCCGTGCGGTTCTAGGCGCTTCAGTCTGGAACCGCGTGACCGCTACGGTCGCAGGTTCGAATCCTGCCTCGGGCATGGATGTGTGTGATGTCCTTAGGTTAGTTAGGTTTAAGTAGTTCTAAGTTCTAGGGGACTGATGACCACAGATGTTAAGTCCCATAGCGCTCAGAGCCATTTGAACCTTTTTTTATTTTTAACCTCATGCGACACGATTTGATGCCATTCTCATCAGGACAACACTCGCCCACACCTTGCACTTGTCTCTAAGAACTGTCCGCATGACGTTGAGACATTCACGTGGCCAGCAGGACCCCCAGGACTTGTCCCCGACAGAAAATGTGTGGGTCCAGTTCGGACGTCAATTCCGTCCCAGTGTCGGTATCCGGGATATCGAGGACCAGTTACGACAATGTCGGTCGGCTGCCTCAGAAGAGGATTCAACAGCTTTATGAAACACTTCCCAAGCGATTCAGTGCATGCATCCAGGCTGGGTGGTGTTCAACGTCACACGGGTAAGTGGACTCATACTGCCAATGCCTCTGTACACTTGATTCTATATTTAATCATTACAATGAGTTCACATATCCTCTACACTGTGAAGTTTTTTTTCATTTCCTCACTTTCTGGGTGCCACACTGTTTTTGACAGCCAATGAATTATTCTAAAAAAAATAGTGGTGATAATTTCTGGAAACAGTTAAATCGTTCGCTAAATCACAGTCGGACCATTTTAGATTTAACCAAAAGAAACTTATGTTTTACCCCCGAGGGACTAATTCGTCCTTGTCTGCAACCACTGCTGTCGAGGATTTCTAGGATGAACAGGAGACAAGAATCGGAGCTCGTCGTAACCAAGATCTCCCCAACTCCTCTGTATAGCTCTTCCGAGCGAGTGTGCTCGACTGTCAGCCATATTCGTGAACGACTTCTGACACTTCCGTGGTTCATGTAGCCTGCATGTGTGACGGTTAGGGGAACCAAGTCATCGTCTTCATCATCTGCACTTTCGGGGAAGTAGGAAGACAGACGTTGGGACACCTGAGCGCTGGGGCACAATAGAGTCGCGACCGGCCGATTTTTAGCCGCAGGGGAAGGATTACACTTCGGAAATTACAAAAATCTTGGACGCAGCTGAGAGGAACGAGGAAGCATCACCTCGGAAACAACGCAGGCTGGGTTATTTCCAAAGATTTTTAGTCAGAAGCATACCATTGTACGAGTATAGGTTTTTCCTCGCAAACTTTCCGCGCTGGACGACAAAAGACTAAAATATAGTTGGTTGCCGTTCGGAAGAATCTTAGAGAGGAAGAATATTCCGTGGTTTCGGGAATATGATTCGTTTTCGGAATTACGATGGTGGGGAGCGGAGCCTTGCTGGGAAGCCAGTGGTGGAGAGACGAGGTCTTCCTTTGAGAGCGCCCGTGGGTTGGAAGTCGTCGTTGAGTACGCAGCGTTCAGTAACTGAGAGCACCTCCTTTGCCTATACTTACGCTGAGACGTTATCTGAACTGCGTCCTTGTGGCTGGGAGTTCATGTTTCTCGTCTGTAGAACACAGAGAGGAGAAGACAGTATTAGAGTATATTAGTTAGATGCCGTCCTAGTGTTTGGAAGAGTTTATTTTGTGGCTGGAGTTCTTCCATCTTCAGAGACGAATACGAGAAGCAGCACTTCGACACATCGGACGCAGTACATACAGTGATATCGCAAATTGCTTCGGCTTACTAGGGCTATAAAGCTAAACAGCTGTGATCACGCTAGTTTATTTCCACTGAGGTTCCACACCACCATAGATCATCTTTGAAGGTATTTTCTTCTAGTGTTTGGTGCGTAGATAATGTCAGTCATTTCGCGTTATTTATGTTAGATCGCGTGGCCATAAAAGGGGGCGGGGTTGGGCAATTAATTAATAATTTTACTTAGGAAATATAGGCTTTTGTAATAAAGGGTGTTTTTTAATCTACAATAAATGTTAAATTATAATAAGAACCAACGTTTATCATTTAGTAGTATTAGTTGCCTTCATCATTCATTTACGTTGAGATTGTCATTTATAGAATTAAGAGATCCTAAGATCTGCTTGAGGAGGTAGTCAGACAGGGTGAAATCGTCATTTTAGCGTTTATTATTTTCCGTTGCGCACTTTCATTTTACACCCGCCTGGAGTAGCATCTTGGACTGTTATTCCGCGATTCTTTCCACCTATGCCCCTTATAAAGTGGGCTGTCGCGCTGGAACTGATGGTCCAAATTCGTGACGCTCAGAAGGAGGCGGAGGTCCGACAGCGGCGCGGCGCGGCGCGCCGGTTGCCGGGACACGAGTCCTGACGCCACGGCGACGCAGCCGGCAGGCGGCGCGCTATTGATCTGCCGGCCGGGGCGGCGCCAGCGCTCGGCGTCGGCTATGTGGGTCGCGAGGAAATGGGCCAGGCGGCGGCCGGCGCGCAATCGATGGTCAGCCGCTGCCGGCCACGCCCCCCCCGGGACCCACGTGTCCTGGGGACGCCCCGCCGCTCCGCTGTCAGCCGCGCTCGGCCGGGGCCCGCGAGATGCGCGGGCCCTCTAACGAACTCGGCTTGTCCGCCACACTTCGTGAACGCTCGGCTCCCTGCAGGGCCCACGGGAAATCAATATTTAATTGAAAAGGTACCCACTGACGGTCTGGCGGTACCGACGACTTGCGTGTGCTTAAACACACGGTCAAGAATTGTTAAACTCGTCCGAAATTCTTACTCCTCCTCGCCGGAGACGGCTGTGGCGCTCGTACGGGTCGCGCGGGTCCAGCGCATATTGCGACGCGTATACCATACTTCGCATGCGCCGACTGGCGACGCTCTGCGCTGACTGAACCGAAGCGCGCGCAACCTCTTGTCTTTCTCAAACGATTTTACAGAAACTATTCTCTGAAAATATATGATTTTTGCCTTACTTGTAGCGTTATCTGTCAGCTTCGTGACGAAGTGCCCATCACCTCGCTAATGACCATTCTTATTGTGATGTATACATTTTAGTAAGACACTACGCCAAACTCAAAAAGTTTGCAACGAAAATTAGGGGTCGGTATGATTTTGCGTTTGGTGCGTATTACACCTTGTGTTGCTGGATATGAAAGTTAGTTAACACGCTGAATTTTTGTTCAGACTTGGGAGGAGGTCTCTATCTGCCTCCGATCTCAAGAAAATGGATCCCATGTAGCGCACTCACTTCCGATCTCACGCCCGCGAGAAAGAAATACTCGCAACATCTCTCGTATCTCCGAAACCGCTCGAGACATCGAAACGAAAGTTTGGCGAATGATAGCACACAAGGAGAAGAGTGTTTGCCAATTATTAAACACAGGAAACTTTCTTGTCTATGGCGATATATCACTACTTATACTTCTTTTTTTATTTATTTCACTCCAGTGACTGTAATTTTTTAAGAGTTATCGACAGCTAGCGAAACAAGAGCTTCCTAGTATGAAAATAAACATGAAATTTCTTCTTTTATGTTACTGCAAACCGATACTATGAGGTTTTTCGTAAGCTATTGAACTCTGTGATTGCCAATTGCTTGTTTAATTAGGCCCTCCGTTTCGGAATTCTGTCTCAATAGCTGCTGTGAGATGAGTTTGGCAAATTACATTGTGACAAAGAAAGTACAATTAAACCAGTCACCAAGAGAACTGTGGCCTTTACTCATAAATGGTGATGCTTCTTCGAATGAGAAAACGTTAATAACTCACACAAAAACAGATTGGCAATTCTGTTGGAATTTTGGTGGAATATCCGTAACCCATCGTATTTTTAACACTGAGCGACTGGAATGGAAATTTACCAAAGGATTTTATTCCTTCTCTTGATCTGAGCAGTATTAAAATAATGACGAGCGTTCCTTCAGGCTGAATGATAGGCACATGCCAGATACTGTTCACTCACCTACGGCTTGCCAAACTGACGCGTGATCGCGAATAAAATAGTTGTTATTGAGAAAAATAAACAATTGGTCTGTCGCACAACACAATGGTCAGTGTATTGTCAGCATCGAAGGATAATGCGCGCGACAGGAATGCACAAGCTAGCCATGTGTGCCTTGTGAGATGGAGTTCGAAAAACATTGTCAAGAAAGTAGATCTGCCTTTGTCAGCAGCACATTTCAACAAATTAAATATATCTAATCATAATACTCTTTTAGGATATCCTACTTTCGTAATAATACCGACCATTTTCTTCATTTGTGTAGCCTGTTGTATAATTAGTTTATTAATGCTGATAATGAGCATGCAACAATTGAAATGCTTTTTCTTATCACGGTGAACCAATTAAAACTTTGCTTCTCGACTGTTTCTAGCATGCAGTGGAAATGTGATGTTCACATGCATGTAGTACAGTATGTCGTATTACATTATTACATCCATATCAGTGTAATCACAGTGAGACTTCTATACTTCAGATCTTGAACGCTTTTTACCACGAGCACAAAGGGATCACACCTGTGGAGATTATCTCTTTCTAAATTTTTGTAACAGATCGTACAGATACGCCATCATACTAGGCAGCGAGAAGATAACCTTTTATTTTTACTTTCCTGCCTTGATTCTTAATCACATGATTTTATAATATTCCTTGCTTCCATATTCACTACCCTCTGTCCATTCTTGTGATCTGAAAGCATCGCGGAGGCATATGATACAATTCCAGCGGCCAATATCTCATCAGTTACTGAAGTATGCATTTTTCTTGACAGAAGAAAAACAAAACAAAACATAACTATACAGATATAAATAACAGAAAAGTATAATGTACTAACGAAGATAATTGAAGCGTTTACATGGCGAAAAATGAAACACTACCCAAAGGCAATAAAATTTAGTACACAGTAAGCCAAAATTTATCGTATGGGCAATACTACCACTGCTCATATGCGCCGTTCCGATGTGAGCATATGACCGGGCTACTTTTCCGTTCCCCGCCTCAAATTTCCCACGGTGCTAGCGGCGCACGCGCGACGCGCGGTGCGAGAAACTGTGCCTCAACCACAACGCCGCGCGACCTGGCGCAGGCCCGTGTCGCGTCCCAGTCGCGTCGCGTCGCAATTTGCGCGGTCCCATTTGAACCTGCGATGTTACCAAAACGCGCGCTGCGCTGCGTCGCGCCACACGCGCCACAGGCTAGGCCCAAATTGAGACGCGTGTAGCACTTGTGACGTGACACGACAATGCAGCGCGACACGCACGTGCCGCACGGGTCGCGCGGGTGCAGCGCATATTGCGACGCGTACACCATGCTCCGCACGCGTCGACTGGCGACGCTCTGTGCTGACAGAACCGAAACGCGTACAACATGTTATCTTTCTAAAACGATAGAAACTATTCTCTGAAAATATTTGATTTTTGCCTTACTTGTAGCGTTATATGTCAGCTTCGTGGCGAAGTTACCATCACCTCGCTAATGACCATTCTTATTGTGATGTACACATTTTAGTAAGACACTACGCAAAACTCAAAAAGTTTGCAACGAAAATTAGGGGTCGCTATGATTTTGCGTTTGGTGCGTATTACACCTTGTGTTGCTGGATATGAAATTTAGCTAACATGCTGAATTTTGGTTTAGACTTGGGAGGAGGTCTCTATCTGCCTCCGACCTCGAGCAAATGGATCCCATGTAGCGCGCTCACTTCCGATCTCACGCCCGCGAGAATGAGATACTCGCAACATCGCTCATATCTCCGAAACCGCTCGAGACATCGAAACGAAAGTTTGGCGAATGATAGCACACAAGGAGGAGAGTGTTTTGCCAATTATTAAACACAGGAAACTTTCTTGTCTATGGCGATATATCACTACTTATACTTCTTTTTTTATTTATTTCACTCCAGTCACTGTAATTTTTTAAGAGTTATCGACAGCTAGCGAAACAAGAGCTTCCTAGTATGAAAATAAACATGAAATTTCTTCTTTTATGTTACTGCAAACCGATACTATGAGGTTTTTCGTAAGCTATTGAACTCTGTGATTGCCAATTGCTTGTTTAATTAGGACCTCCGTTTCGGAATTCTGTCTCAATAGCTGCTGTGAGATGAGTTTGGCAAATTACATTGTGACAAAGGAAGTACAATTAAACCAGTCACCAAGAGAACTGTGGCCTTTACTCATAAATGGTGATGCTTCTTCGAATGAGAAAAGGTTAACAACTCACACAAAAACAGATTGGCAATTCTGTTGGAATTTTGGTGGAATATCCGTAACCCATCGTATTTTTAACACTGAGCGACTGGAATGGAAACTTACTAAAGGATTTTACTCCTTCTCTTGATCTGAGCAGTATTAAAATAATGACGAGCGTTCCTTCAGGCTGAATGATACGCACATGCCAGATACTGGTTACTCACCTAGGACCTGCCAAACTGACAATGTGTGATCGCGAATAAAATAGGTGTTATTGAGAAAAATAAACAATTGATAAGAGCTGCGGTGCCACGTGCTATGATGCACGCGCCACGGACTGTCTTTCTCGTGGGCCTAGGGTCGGCGTGAGGCTACGTAAACACGACTGCCTACAGCCAAGTCACAGCCCCAGTGCTAACGCACAGCTCGGGCGTGACGCCGTTTCCTATGTGATTATCATACGAAATTTAGGTGTAAACGTACAAACTCCCATAAACACTGTGTTCCAAGAGGAATGGTCAATATTCAGGCAATGGCAACAACAATAATTTGAAGCAACAAAAGTCCAGTGAACACAAGCTTTAAGATGCGTATCTTGAGAGTTATGAACACATCGATACTGTCAAAGAAATCTGTTCTACTGCAAGCTCTTTGCTTCCCTTGTTCTGACTGGTGGTAGGTAGTGTGGTATCGATAGCTACGATGCCACGGCTTAGGTACCAGTTAAGTTGGCACTACGACACCGACACCGATGACAGCGCCCTTTAGCCAGCGCTGGAGAGCTCTACGAGCATCACTACAGATTTCCCCATTTCATCAGGTGCAGGCAGCCAGGACACTTCGCTTCAACTTCACATCACCTTGCAAGTTATGTAATATGTTTGCATATGTTTATCCACTAGTAAAGGTGCTTTAACAGTATTTGCAGTACCCGGGAGATTAGTACCTTTTCCTGTTCCTACCCACGCGCCGCCTCCCAGGCGGGATATAAAAGGTTGTATGGACCAAAACAAGGAAAATATGTACAGTAATCATCGGCTCTAAAGTGCATACCTTAAGAGCTATGGGCACGTGTGACGTGCTCGAGCGCTAATGTGAAACATGCGCTCAGGAGACAAAAGCCATCGGACAGCGATATGCTCACGTAATGGTGGCTGTAGTATCGCATACACAAGGTACAAAAGGGCAGTGCATTGGCAGGGGTATCATTTGTATTCAGCTGATTCATGTGAAAAGATTTCTGACGTGATGCGGGACGCACCACGGGATTTATCAAACTTTGAACATGGACTGGTATTTGGAGTTAGACATATGGGACATTCCATTTCGGAAATCGTTGAGGAATTCAATATTCCGACATCCAGTGTCAAGAGTGTGCCGAGAATACGAAGTCGGCCGCTGTGGCCGAGCGGTTCTAGGAGCTTCAGAGTGGAACCGCGTTACTGTTACGGTCGCAGGTTCGAATCCTGCCTCGGGCATGGACGTGTGTGATGTCCTTAGGTCAGTTAGATTTAAGTACTTCTAAGTCTAGGGGACTGTTGACTTCATATGGTAAGTCCCATAGTGCTTATGGCCATTTGAATTTTAAGAATACGAATTTCAGGCATTTCCTCTCACAACGGACAACGCAGTGGCCGATGGCCTTCACTTAACGACCGAGAGCAGCACCGATTGCGTCGAGTTGTCGGTGCTACAGACAAGCAACACTGCGTGAAATAACCACACAAATGAATGTAGGATGTAGGGCGAACGTATCGCTTAGGACAGCGCGAAATTCGTTAGGACAGTGCGAAAAAATTTGGTGTTAATAGGCTATGGCAGCAGACGATCGACGCGCGAACCTTTGATAATAGCACATCATCACCTGCAGCGCCTCTCCTGGGCTCGTGACCAATATCGGTTGGTTACTAAACGACTGAAATATCGTGGTATCGTCGGAGGAGTCCCCTTTTCATTCGCTAAGAACTGACTGTAGGGCTCGAGTGCGTTGCAGATCCCACGTAGCCAAGGACCCAAGTCGTCAGCAACGCACTGTGCAAGCTAGTGGTGGCTTCATAATGGTGTGAGCTGTATTCATATGGAATGGGCTGGGTCTCTGGTCCAACTGAACTGACGTTGCCTGAAAATGGTTGTGTTCGGCTACTAAGAGACCATTTGCAGCCAAACAACGATGGAATTTTTATGGATGACAATGATCACGTCCAGTTGTTTGCGATTGGTTGGAAGAAGATTATGGACAGTTAGAGCAAATGCTTTGGGCACCCAATTCACCCGACGTGAATTCCGTCGACCATTTACAGGAAGACATCGAGAGATCAGTTCGTGCACTAAATCCTGCACCGGCAACACTTTCGCAGTTACGGACGGCTACGGAGGCCACGTGGCTCAATATTTCTCCAATTGTCTTCCAACGCTTTTGCTGAGTCCGTGCCACGTCAAGTTGCAGCGCTGCGCCTGGAGGACAAAAGGTGGTCCGACACGATATTAGGACGTATCCGATGATCTTCTTCACTCCAGTGTATCTCTTCTACTGAACACTCTTCAGCAATATTACTTACTTAAATTTGCTTTAACTTCGAACCTTTGTGAAATGTGCTACTTTGGAGCTTCATCTAACGTAAAAAAAATACAGCTTTCATATCACGTGTTACGGAAAATGTCACTGTTTATCCCACTTGCAATGTATTTATCACCACTGATAAAAAGTGATTCACATTTATCGCACAATGTATGAATTTTAACGCAACCTCCCACGGGGACGACAAGAAGGGAGTCGACCTTGTTGTAAGAGCCAAATGTGGCATCTCGATTTCGTTCGAAGAAGTGTTTTCCGTCTCTTACGAAGTTAATCTTAACGTAACGACAGACGCTTCCCTTTGTGTACGTGCTCTTAATATTTTAACTTGACGAGGTATTGCAGTCGAAAGGTACGGAAGCAATGTCGAAAACGGTATGTACACTAAAGCAAACTTCATACACATGATCAACAGTGCCCGGACATCCCTTTGTAACGCAGACCTAACTACTAGATATTACGAGAGATGGACCTGCCAGCATAATAGGAGACGGGGACTATTGTCTTCTCAGAAGCAGTAACAGCAGAATGGGTCGATTAGGAGATCTCGGTGACATCCAACATGGACTACTCATTGGACGTCACGCGAGCAACAAATCCATCAGGGACGTTCCAACCGTTCTAAAGCTGCCGCAGTCAACTGTGGGTCACGCGACTGAGAAATGGAAACGAGGAATAAGGACAGCTAAACTAAGACTCATGTGCCAGCGGAGAGGAACCGTCCATCTTTTCGGAGGGTGGTTGTAAAAAGCGCATGAAATCAGCACAAGGAATCATTCGTGAGTCTCAAAGTGCTACCAACAGTCGAGGTGACACAATGACTTTGCGCAGCGATCTAAAAGAGGATCGACCAGCTCCTCAAATACCACACATTTCTGTGGTGTAAAGGTCGACGCCACTGGACAGTTAATGACTGGAAACGAGTGACGTGGAGTGATGAATGGCGCTGTACCCTGTGCCAATCCGATGGAATGGTTTCAGTTTGGCGAATGCCTGGAGAACGTCGCTTGCTATCAATTTTTGTGTCAACAGTGAAGTACAGAGAAGGTTGTGTTACGGTACGACGGTGTTTTTCACGGTTATGGTGTGGTCCCTTTACTGCGCTTAAGAAAACAATAAATGCTTTAGGTTATGAACAAATCTGCTGCATGAACCAGGGAAACAGTTCGGAGACGACGGTAGTTTGTATCAGCACGACAGTGTACCCTGTCATAATGCAGCATCTGTAGGCAATGGCTTGTGGACAATGACATTCCTGAAATGGTCTGGCCTGAATCCTCTGGAACACCTTTGGTATGACTTAGAACATCAACTTCTCTCCACATCCCAGCGCCCAACATCGCCCACTTCTCTGGTTTGTGCTTTGACGAAGAACGGACACACAAATTCAGACACGTCACTGAAAGTGTCCCCAGCTGTCACAAAGGCGAATGCTTGACTCATCCTATATTAATGTCCATTAACATGTATCCGGTTACTTTGATCATACAGTCTATGCCACCTCTATACAGGGTGTATAATAATTAATGGCGTAAACTTATACAGTTGAAAATACATGATACTAAAAGCAAAAAAAGTCTCGGGACCGATGGCCTTTGTAGTCTGGTCTCTTCAACCCCCACAAACCAACCAAACAAAAAGGGCTCAGTAAACACAGGGTAGAAAATGCATACCTTAAGAGCTACGAGCTATTTGTCATCTTCGATACTGTGAAACAGATCTCTTCTATTGCAAGTTCTTTGCTTTCCATATTTTTGGAAGTGGTAGTATGGACCAAAATAAGAAAAAAATGTCCAGCAAACATGTGCTCTAAAACGCATACATTAAAAGTTACGAGCACTTGATCATTAGAAGAGTTGTGTTTCAAAGTAGCAAAGATGAAATGTCTTTCATGAGGACAGGCCGGCCGAAGTGGCCGCGCGGTTCTGGCGCTGCAGTCTGGAACCGCGAGACCGCTACGGTCGCAGGTTCGAATCCTGCCTCGGGCATGGATGTGTGTGATGTCCTTAGGTTAGTTAGGTTTAACTAGTTCTAAGTTCTAGGGGACTAATGACCTCAGCAGTTGAGTCCCATAGTGCTCAGAGCCATTTGAACCATTTTCATGAGGCCAATGGCCGAATCTTTCCATCACTCGTGTCTGAGATATAGCACAAATATTCAACGTAATCGCCTCTGCGTGCTGTGAAATGACACAAAACAAAATAGTTACATTCGATTAATGTGTGAATGGTAGCAGCGGACAACTGAAATTCGCACATATGAATACGCAAAGCAAAGCAGACGACTTTTGTACTTTCTTCAAAACCAAAGAATTCCAACACCCGTTTGCAACACATTGCCTGAAAAAAACTTACGGATAGCTGTCAAAGTAACATATATGACCTTAATCTAATGAAGGTTGCGTTGAAATGTTGTGTGAATAAAACTTCTTTGAGACACAGAATCTATCTGACGCCGTTGTTTAAGCAATTCTATTAGCAATATGCCTCTCAAATGCCATTTGTTGAGCTCCTTCTTCCGTACCACAGTTAATGCCAACATCGTTACGCCTTTTAGCAGCAAATAAATATTCGCAAGTGACAGGAAGCAGGCTGGAGCAGTGCCAGCGACGCACGGGAACATTCGCACCAGCGAAACCTGGTGTTAGGCCAAGAACATGATGGTGCGTCTGCTATGTACCACTTGCAAACACGAACTGACAAGGCTTCATCCGCCGGAGGGATAAAAGAGCCAGTAACACGCACCGTGTCAGTTCAAAATACTTCGTGACTCGATTAATAAGAAACAGAGAAAGGTTAAGGTGGTGGTTTTATTGATTTAAGTGTTCCACATAGTAAAAGGTTGTGTGGAAGTGTAACGTATTAGCCGTGACGATGTCCTACCTTTCTTTGCGAAGGACAGCACTGTAAGGTCCACAAACGCGTCTGGCACAGGAGGTGATATTTGTGTCATTCTACAAGCTACGTGGGATATCTGCATTGTCACATCTGTTTTGGTCATTAAACGTCAAGTGCAGCAGAGTTAATGCTAAGTATATGGACACACCGGACACTTTTGTTGAGATGACTGATCGCGACAGATGTCGTTATTATCGCACTGAATTCAACATTATTGTAGGAGTATAGAGACAGTATGGAGGCACTAGATTAGATTAGATTAGTACTTATTCCATAGATCATGAATACGACACTTCGTAATGATGTGGAACGTGTCAGGTTAATAAAAGGTGTCTACAAAAGATATTACATTAGACAAAATATTACACGACACTCAATATTTTTAGCTTTTTTTTGTGGGGTTGGGAAATTCATCTAATGAGTAGAAGGAGTTGCCATTAAGAAATTCTTTTAATTTCCTTTTAAATGCTATATGGCCATCTGTCAGACTTTTGATGCCATTAGGTAAGTGACCAAAGACTTTTGTGGCAGCATAATTTACCCCCTACTGAGCCAAACGCAGATTTAACCTTGAGTAGTGAAGACACAATTGTATGTGGCCGCTGATGATATCGCTGAGCCAAAATTTAAATCTGTTCGTGTAGCCAACTGTACTGGCCGCTTACTAAGTGTATTAGTAACCATGTGTATCCAAAAAGTTTGGAAACTGCACTCATAAAAAACAGACAAAGTTTAAAATGGTGGTTTCAGTGCTTCAGGTGTTCTACAATGATTCCCCCCCACTCGAGAACGAGGCACAGAATTTTCATTCAGCCATGTCAGGGAAGTCCTTTGGAATGTTGTCCAACGCCTACGTCACATTGACTTGAATGTCGTATGTGTCGTCAAGGCATTAACCCGTCATGTAGTTTTTCGCACTCGTCACAAGTCGCGCGTTTCTGTTCGGGAGTCAAGGTGTGCGGCATGAACTCTGCACACATTTTTCTCCTCTTCAAAACATTCTGGACAATGTCTTCAACACTTGATTTAGAGGCGCTGCACCACTGCGATTCGTAACACATCATCACCTGACACAGTACGGCCGCAAGTCAAATACTTAACACAGCCCACTCCAAACCGATTTGTCGATTGCACGTGATTATCAGACAAGGTCTGGAAGATTGGATTCCTGTGTCTCTGGGCTAATGTTCAAAACATCATGAAGTGCGCCAAGAAAAAGTGACGCTCTTAGTGTGTTCCAAACGGTTACTGCAAAATTTAAAAGCAATCTGTACAGTTTACGTTTTCTTAAATGTCTTTTAAGTTGTTATGTAGTGATACAAAAAAATGGAGATAGTCAGCTAAAATGAAGACAATACTCGGTTAACACTTCGACTGTAGTGGGATGTTTAATTTCGATAATAATCGACCAAAGTCGCATAGAAAATACAGAAAATGCCCTCAATGGCATGCATTTCATTTCGTCATAGCACATAAAATTTTCTAGGCAGCAGTAAATAACTGATACAATCTACGGCATCATTTCCTCTTGCACGAGTAAGGGCAAACGAGTACGAAATTGTCACGCACTGTTGCATCGCTCAACACAATACGAATGTTCCACGAATAGCGGCCAACGTTTCTTAGGTTCCAGATTCATCAACCGTTTAGGTCCCTGAACTTGTCTGGAGCTTTCTAGTTCAAAGAGCAATGGATAATGGTATTTTTATGATCAACACAAACAACCTATATTTCCGCAAAAGAATAATATGACGCATTCTTGATAGTGAATGTCGAAGCATTCGTTTATGCGCAGAGAGGTTTTTAATCCAATACTTGTTTTCCCTCCGTGTTAAAGATAGATTAAGCAAACAGTGTTATAGTTAACATTCCCCTCGTTCAATTACTTCTGTGTGTTACAGTTCACAAGAACCAAAATGTTCCACGAAAATTATCTAGACTTTCTCTAGAACACATGTGTAAGTTTGCAATACTGTATCACAGGCATGCGTGCATATGGTTGGTAGTACTGTGGTCAAGCGATCTCAGATTGACCCTTGCTTGCTGCTGCGACAAAGTAAACATGAGTGCTCCGCTATCTTGTGTGCACGGCGGAGGGACAAAGAGCAGTCATCCGATTTCTCCGGCTGGACGTAGTTTAAGGGGCTGAAAATTCATCGAAGGCTTTCGACGCAATACGTAAACAATGCGTCTATGAACGGATCCAAAAGTAAGAGAGTTGGATATTGTGAACCAGAGGGGAACAGTCTACAAGTCGGAGAGTTCTTTGCAGAACTGCTTCTCAAATCAAATCAACCACGAGCAGCCTGGATTTCCTTTGTGCGACATGTGTTCCAAGGCAGCAAATGAAGCAAACATACTCAGTTGTTACAAAAAATGGAGGTGACGCGCTTGGAAACAGAACAACAACAAGAGTACGTCTCGGTAGCTGCCGAGTCAGCGCGGTAGAACGTAACCGAAGGGTTCCGGGCCGATTCCCGGCCGCGTCGGCGATTTTCTCCACTCGGAGATTGTTTGTTGTGTGGTCCTTATCTTCGTATCGTCCTAACTGACGCGAAAATCGCCTCACATGGCGAGTCCACTCCTATGTGTCTTCGTACCAGGGTACTGCTTCACCCTAATTTACATTCTGAAATGTCGAAACAAACTGTCCTATCATCTTCCCACAGTTTAGATGGCTATGTGGGCACTTACAGAAAGCTAACACATTTAAAAAATAATAATAGAAATAACAAAAGAAGATGAAACGTGGATCCAGCGTTATTGAGGCGTAACCCTGGTATAGTTTTGTGGGATGCTATATTCCCCAAACATTTTTCTTTTAAATATTTGTGAGAGATAGCAGCACTTCATTATTTGAGATACCGCTAATCTTTAGGCAGGTACACAGCTATCCAGAAGCAGGTCCCAACTTATTTTAAAGTGATTGTGTTTATCCATTAGCAGCGTAGTTTGAACACCACGTACACCAGTATCGTACTACTGTAGTTCTTCCACATAATAATACAATAAATGACAGACGTGGGGATTCACAGGATACTCCGATGAAAGTGATGCTGAAGGGGAAGACGATATGGAGGTAACAGAAGTGACGAAGAAAAGTGCAGTGGTGGTGATCATGTTGAAGAGGATGTAATAGTCGATAAGTAATATTTTGGGCTAAGAACGTCAAGCTAAAAGCTATCCCAAACGAGACTACTGTCGTAGCAGCACGCTATTATGTTTGTCCCAAGACTAACGGTTATATGTCAAAAATGTAAGAGATTATTGCAAGACATATAAAGCGTTTTTTATGCCCTAACTGTATGTAAATTAATACATGAAACCTGACTTTACTATTCACTGAACTGTTAACAATATCTTCATGTTTCACACATAGAAGACATAAATTTCTACATTTGAATAATGATTTTAATTATTTTGATAATTAGGATACACGATTCTCCAGCATAGCCTCAGCGAAAAGGGTGGCGCAGCCTTCTTTTGGGATTCAACAGCGCCTGTCGTTACCAGGGCAGTGTGCTCAGCACTGGAAGGTAGTGGCATACTAACAATCTGATTCCAGCAAAATCGCACCAAATGTCAAGCCATAATGCCAATAAAATTGTTGAATGACAATACACGCCCGCTCAACACCGCTAACATCTTTGAAATCCTATCCCATTTGGGTTCTGGGTCGCTTGTCTGCAATTCTGATCTCACATCTTTCTATAATTATATTGGGACTACTTAAACATGCTCTATGAGGCAGTGTCTGACACAGAGTTTTGATCTTCTAACTCTACATGAATGGGTCACCAGGTTCACTTATAAAATCTATACAGTCGACCTCAGGCGACGCCACGAGTCATCAACTACGTATATGCAGACGGCATAGCATTCATCACGAGGAGCATATGGCCTGGGGCAATGCAACGAAGACTGCAGAACGCATGCCACGATCTAGAAGAATGGGCAGCGAGGTGACGGACTGACTCAGTGTTACTGATCATCACGAGTAGGCACTCGCCAGCCATAGCTAACATCATATTGTTCGGTACATCTATATCGTGGATTACTACATGTCGCCACCAGGGAGTACAACTGGACGAAAAACTAACGTGGAGGCAGCATGTCGAAAAAATACGTAAGAAGATATCGTAAAATCTCGACGCTCTCCACCCTCTGTTCAATGAGAATCCCTCTTCTGATAAGTGAACGTGGGCTGAGAATATACAGAAGACCAGTAACGGGCTACGCACGCCCAGTATGGAACATTACTGCGAAGACTTACTTCGATAAGCTCCAGAAGCAACAAAATATTACTGTATGAAGAGTATTCCACGTCCCAAGGAACTTCCCGACACACCACTTTCACGAGACTGCAGAAGAAAAAACAGTCGCCGAATGCTTCACGTACCACGCTACGAATTTCTGTCGACGATCCAAAAGAACGGACAACTCAGTGACACGACGTCTTGGGCGCCATAACAAAGAAACAGATCGCTACTTCGAGCAGTAACACTACCACAGGCGGAAGCGTCACACTAAAATGAACAACTGAGTCCAAATCAAATCTAGTTCCCTACATGACATTCTTTCAGTAAAGAAGCACAGGAACTCCCTTACCTAAAGAACGGCTAGCAATATCAAAGGTAAATCCTGCACCATACAATAACAGAGACTATCACCCCCCTTTGAGTTTGTCTGTCTGTTAACATTCTGTGGAAAACGAAGATTGACGTAGATCTTTCAACCCCTGCATTTGATGATAAAATATAATCAAATATGGATCTTTTCTCTTGCTCATGTATGTAGGAAACGGGAATTACAATAGTTAATAAAACTGACATTATCTGTGATTGTGTAAACGTTAGGAGTACGTCAGTGTCAAAACAATTTCGTGACACTACAATAGCCGCTACACCTTAAGGTACTCCGAAAAAATCGCTGTAACATTTCACTGTGGACGATCGGCTCTTGTGCAGTGACACAATATTGCTTGTTATCTATTTCCGCGTACTACATTCGATTATACTGAAGGCAAATTGCAGTATCTGAGCACTTGCAGCCCTCTTGCATGCCGTGACCTGTCTATATACAACTGCAACCGTTAACAGCCTCAGAAATTACCAACGCTATTTACTCGTAGTAAGCTACTTATGAATATCGTGATTAGTAAACGGTACTGTCGTACTTCCCCGAGACATGTCTGACACCTCCTGGATTTCGTAAGTATTTCCACATTGAAAACTATGAACTAAATGTTGTTGGCCAAGTCACCAATTTAATAGTGTTGATACTGTGAGGGCCTATTTTATTTACGAATTTTTCACTTCAAATAATTTTATGTAGTTGGAAATATCTGTAATGTCCATCTTCAGTCTTCAAGATCCAGGTATTTATCTTATTCAGTGTGACTATGGCACTCTTTGACTTTCCTATATGCTGAGTCAGTCCTTCCTACAACCCTTTCTTTTTCGATTTCTTCAGTTTTTCATGCAGCCATTTCGTCTTTCACCTACTAAGAGCCCAACGGGAATTCCACCGTTAAACGCAGAGAAGAGGGCGGATTGGAAAGAGTACTACACTGAAGGAATCTACAAGGGGGAAAAGCTTGTCTGATGACATGATAGAAGAAGAAAGAGGAATCGTCTGAGAAGAGATAGGGGATCCGGTAATAGAATCAGAATTTAACAGAGGTTTGGAGGACTTGAGAACGAAAGACAGAAGCGATAGAAACCACTCCATCAGAATTTCTAAAATCATTGGGGCAAGCGGCAACAAAACGACTATTCACGTTGGCGTGTAGAATGTATGAGCCTGGCGATTTACCATCTGACTTTCGGAAAAATATCATCCACACAATTCCGAAGACTGCAAGAGCTGACAAGTCGAAGAATTATCGCACAATCAGCTTAACAGCTCATGCATACAAGTTTCTGACAATAATAATATACAGCAGATTGGAAAAGGAAACTGAGGATGTGTTAGATGACAATCAGTTTAGCTTTAGAACAGGTAAAGGCACCAGAGAGGCAATTCTGACGTTGCGTTTGATAATGGAAGCAAGACTAAAGAAAAATCAAGACACGTTCATAGCATAAACCAGAAAGTAATAAGAAGCACCAGAAATGAGAGCAGCGAGTAACTAAACATTAGGATTGATCATCACAAAGTAGATGAAGTTAAAAAATTGTACCACCTAGGCAGTAAAATAACCAGTGACGGATCGAGCAAGGAAGACATCAAAAGCAGACTAGCACTGAAAAAAGGGCATTCCTGTCCAAGAGAAGTCTACTAGTATCAAACAAACGCCTTAATTTGAGGAAGAAATTTCTGAGAATGTACATTTTGAGCACAGCACTGTATGGTAGTGAAACACGGAGTGTGGGAAAATCGGAACAGAAGAGAATAGACGCATTTGAGATGTGCTGCTACGGACGAATGTTGAAAATTAGGTGGACTGATAAGATGAGGAATGAGGAGGTTCTGCACAGAATCGGAGAGCAAGGGAATATGTGGAAAACACTGACAAGGAGAAGGGACAGGGTGGTAGGACATCTGTTAAGACGTGAGGTACTGGATGGAGAAAAAACTGTAAATGAAGACAGAAGGATCAAACCAGTCAGAAGACTCTTGTACGTCGGATTGAAACAGCTTAAAAAATACATTGAATATGGAGGTTTCTGCACTATCGTCGCGGCCTTTATAAATGGCCACCAGGAAAACTGCGCCACTCTCCGCGGAAGGTACAGCGGCGGCTTGAGACGCAAGGTCTTCCTTGAATGATACACTTCACAGAAGTCTAGCCTATTTTTGCATCAAAGAGAAAGATATATCGCTGAAAGCCGTTCAGCCTTATTTATAGCCTGATGAAGTATCTCTTGTTGCGACAATAGATGTTTATATCGCAAATGGGATAAATATCACTAATTGCTTGCCTTAGTGGCGTCAGCTTTGGGGAATAGTGCAGTAAACTTCCTGGTTGCACACCAATCAGACTGCCGCAACAACAACGCAAATATCCTCATATTAAGGCTATATCTTCACTCCTTAATTTTCTGTCAAATCTATAAAAAGGCATATCACTGAATTTTTGTCATGGAGATCTACTATTACGACGCGAAAAATACTACTGTTCCACTTAAAGAAACAAAGCTGATTTCTCAATCACGATGATTCGTCACATTGCCAAAACGCACTGGTGTTTCATCCATGATTCTGTTCAGTATTTGTTACAGATATAAAGAGTAGGCACCTTATCTGTGCAGGGTGTTTCGGTTAAGGTATTTTTCCTTGTAATTTTTTTAAAAAAAGTGAAAGCAATATTTATTTAGGTACGTAAACGTACTGTTACTATCCATGCGGAATTATGGCACTGGGATCTCATTCTCATTACTATACGGACTAAGCCCGCCCGGTTGGCCGTGCGGTCTAACGCACGGCTTTCCGGGCGGAAGGAGCGCCTGGTCCCCGGCACGAATCCGCCAGCGGGCTTGTGTCGAGGTCCGGTGAGCCGGCCAGTCCGTGGATGGTTTTTAGGCGGTTTTCCATCTGCCTCGGCGAATGCGGGCCGGTTTCCCTTATTCCGCCTCAGCTACACTATGTCGGCGTTTGCTGCGCAAATAAGTTCACCACGTACGCGTACAACACCATTACTCTACCACCCAAACATAGGGGGTACACTCGTCTGGCGTGAGACGTACCCTGGGGGGGTGTCCACGGGGGACCGAACGGCACAATAACCCCGGGTTGGTGTGGGGCGGTGGAGGGTTGAAGTGGACTGCGGTAGTCGTCGTAGGGTTGTGGACCACTGCGGCTGCGGCGGGGACGGAGCCTCTCCGTCGTTTCTAGGCCCCCGGTTAACATACAATACTATACGGACTACTCATTAATCGTACATGTATACTCTAAGATAAAAAAAAGGTGCACCACGAAGGAATTATCTCAAGGGCATGGAAATCGGTAACTGTACTGTACATGTACAGACCAACAAATGATTACAATTCTTCAAAAATTAGATGATTCGCTCAAGAGAAAGAGTTTCACAAATTGAGCGCTCAAGAGAAAGAGTTTCACAAATGGAGCAAGTCAATAACGCTGTATGGGAGCAGTTATTAGACTTGGCATTCGTTGATAGAGTTGTTGGATGCCTTCCTGACGGATATCGAGCCAAATTCTGTCAAATTGGCACGTTAGATCGTCATCATCCCGAGATGGTTGGAGGGCCCTGCCCATAATGATCCACATGTTCTCAACGTGTGTGATGGTGCATTGTCCTGGCGAAAGAGCACTTTTTTGCATGCCAACCTTCTGTCAATGGTTTCCTTTGTGGCGACTCAAATTCGACGTTTTGAGTGTGCTTCGTCGTCGGTACTTGTTCGACCGCGCTTGAATTGATTAATCCAAAAATAAATGATCTTCAGTAATGGTGCAGAGGCCTCGTCAACTTCATGCAATTCTGTTTTGATTTGCGCGGCAGTCCAGCCTTTCAAATGCAAATGTTTCATAACAGCACAGAACTCAGCTTTCTCCAAGTTTCAATCGCAGCCGACACACTGGCCAATTCAGACTGCTGTCAACAAATAACTGTACGCTGTACATTGTTGAAATTCTTTATACGATCCTTGGAATAATCAAGCTTACCAACCATGAAGGCGCAACAAAAATGCACCATTCTTTCATGAAAATTTACCAGGATTATCAAACCAAAATAGTCACTATTGTTTACAATGTTTTTCTTGTAATATCGGATGTCTCTACATTACAGTTAAAGAGACACAGCATGTGTATTTTAAAAGTACATGTATGTGTATGTACATAATTATGTACAGCTGTAATTGTCGCCAGTAGTAAACTGGATTGATCTATTGACTTTGAAGAACTTAATAGTGTAATGTGCGTCTCTTGTAACTTAGTGGTTGAGAGGGAAGGTGGGTGAGAGGGAGGGTGGAGGGGGTGAGGACTTTCACCCCATGATAATTCGTGTGGCTGTTCCGTTCCACCATCATAACTCATTTTTTTTGTGCTGCAAGCAGTTCATTTTGATGTTTGCTGGAAAATCTAAATTCATGCTGCAGGTCCTCGTTTAAGTGTTTCAGTGTTGATATTTAAAGACATATTTAATCTTACACCGGAAGAAAAAAGATCAGAGAGCGTCCGAGTGGGATGCCTCCCATTTTTGCAGATGCATTATCAAGGGGTGACCAAACTAATGTGCCGATTTTCGGCACGATTGTGTCCCGGCCGCTAGTGTTATGGTCGATATTGGCCTCGCCAGAGATAATGGGGGCGCCGAGTTGGCGGCGAGTGGCCCTCTGGCGACGAGTAGTGGGGAGGATTAGACAGTACCGAGCAAGATGGGACAGAACGGCAAGGTGTGTCCGCATGGTCCGAATTGTGCATTGAATAATTTTAGCACTCTTTGGTTGTGGACTGATGGTGAAACCGAGACGCTTGGGAATTCAACGCTTCTGTGGAACGATAAGCCGTGGGCTCTGCAATTGTATGGACGCAATTACGGCGAGCTGTGGCCGATGTCGCTTGTGGATGTTTTGCCACGGCAGATAAACAAGTCAGCGTGGGCCCAACCTGAACACGCTGTGCTGCAGCATGTTCGCCCACAATAAGGATGTCATGATACTGGAGAAGAAAGTAGTGGAATACGGTACGTGTATTAACCTTCAGTGACTTCTGCGGTGTGAGTTTGCTTCACTGTGTGGAGATTGAGCAGCAACTGTCACTTTTCAAAGGAACTGACGAGTGTGTAAAAGTGTGGCCAATGCTGGATGGGCGTTGTCATAAAGTTAATGTGTTTCTTTTTTGTGAACATAATTTTATCAGGGTTACTCATTGGATAGATCTGAAATTCAGTTCTGCGCTGTAGTTCAGCGGGTTATAAATACTGGAATTTACTATATCTACTAACTGAGTTTTGTATAAGGCCGCGCGGGATTAGCCTAGCGGTCTAGGGCGCTGCAGTCGTGGACTGTGCGGCTGGCCCCGGCGGAGGTTCGAGTCATCCCTCGGGCATTTGTGTGTGTGTGTGTGTGTGTGTGTGTGTGTGTGTGTGTGAGTGTGTGTGTATGTGTGTGTGTTGACCTTAGGATAATTTAGGTTACGTAGTGTGTAAGCTTAGGAACTGATGACCTTAGCAGTTAAGTCCCATAAGATTTCACACACATTTGAACATTTTTTTGTATCTGTTTTTATATCTGCGTGTTAAGTGAAAGTTAATTTTGAAGTTTGAAAGGTACCTTTCTACCATTACGATTACGTAAGTTTTTATTTGGAAGTGATGTTGTTTGCTACTGTTATTGGTTGAGAATTTATTACTCAAAGGAACATTTGTTTCATCCGTCATTTACGAAGTGTTTTAACACTTGTTGTTGAACTATTACTAATAAATTACGTAAATTAGTAATGTTGTGTAAGCATTTATTGAAGGCACCTATCTCCATTAGCCAATCAACCATGGCCAGTTGGGAACGGGCATTGATGTAACATTAGGGAACTAGAGACTATTTGCTAAGTTGTGGCAACGCTAATCCTGTTGTTTGTTGTTATTGTTGTAGTGTCTAGTCGCCCCTAAATTAAATGATAATTCTGCACACTAATGCCTTAAGGGATTTCCCCCTCCTGCCCTTCTTTATCCAAAGAAGCGCGACGCACCGGTTCAGGAGTTTCCAAACGACAGTACGCTTAGTTAACATTTCCAGGAATATCATCCGCCCCACAGCTGCTCGTCCGTGGGCCGTGTTCTTTTCATTGCGTTGTGCAACGGTTATTATACGCTCGTTTCTGTACAGGCCTCTTGCGGGATGGAGCTGACGCAAACTAAGCGGCCAGTGTGAAAATTAATGAGCACGGTCCCTACTCAGATACCGTTGTGAACACCTTGGCGACTTGATAGGTACTACTTTTCGAAGTAGTTCTTCGTATAGTGGAGATAAGAGGCGAGTAAATGGTCTCATTATCTTTGGTCTAAAAGAAAGTCTGTCGGTTCTTAAAAACTTGTCTGCCTGACCTAGTGCAACTTTTTATAAGGCGTACACTTAACTAACAAACAAGACTTTCACTTTATTCACTGCAGATTGACAAGGGCACACTTGTGTTTTGTTAGCTTTCTTCTTGAGACACAACTCTTACATTAACATTTCTGGCGAGATTGCACGTAACGTAATCCCACTCAGTCGCCGCAGCTGTAAAAATAAAGCAGGCTGCACGTAGTTAGGCAGTCTGTTTTACAATTTTCTTAATATAGGCTTGAAATCGTTATCCCAGCCAGAAGATTACACACAATATTTACATCATCTGTTCGTAAGGCATGAGCACAAGGCAACTCTATGCTTGAGATGTAGGGGGCAAGCAGACGACGGCGCCTAAGGTGATACTGTGTTCCTTGACTTCCAGAAACCATTCGAAATATTTGCGCATAATGCCGACCATCGAACAAAATACGACCTTACAGAATAAAGGACTACGTTTGTAATTGCATTCCGTGAGTCCCACCAGATTCCTTGGTTTCCGAAATGCGTCTGCCGCAGTGTCATCGCAGACTGGTAACGAAGGAACAGGTTTCCAAATTTGTGAGTGGCTTGGAGACTTTTTGGGTAATAGAATACAGTACGTTATCTTGGTCGGTGTGTGTTAAGAGACAAACGTATCACCAGGATTGCCCCAGGGTAATGTGACAGGACTGCTCTTGTTTTCTACATACGTAAACAATCTGGCGGAGAGCGCGAACAACTGTTTACAAGTATTTGCCGATGACTATGTAGTGTCCGGGACAGCGTCTTCGTTGATTGCCTGTAGCAGGATACAGGATGACTTTGACAGAACTTGCATTTGGTAAGATGAATGGCAGCTTCCTCTAATTCTAGTAAAATGTAAGTTACTGCAGATGAGGGGGAAAACAATCCTGTGATGTTCGATTAGAATATGACGGTGACATGCCTGAGACAATTTCGTTCTACGTGTAACGTCGCAAAGCGATAGAAAAAGGAACGAAAACGTAAGGTCGGTAGTAGGAAAGGGGAATGGTGAACATCGACTTATTGATAGAATAAACGAGACTGTGAACATAAAACTTGTGCAAATCAGTCTTACATACGGCTCGAATGTTTGAGATCCCCACCAGGTCGGCTTGAAGGAAGGCATCGAAGAAACGTATCGAAGCAGTTCAGAGGTGTGCTGCTAGATTTTTGTTGCCGGTAGGTTCGATCAACATGCGAGTATTATGGAAATGCTCCGTGAAATCAAATGGAAGGGAGGAAAGACGTCGTTCTTTTGCGAAACACTATTAAGTTTACAGAAATGGCATTTGCGACTGACTGCAGAACGATTCTGCCACCAACGCACGTTTCGCGTAAGGGCCGCGAAGACAAGAGAAGTCGGGGCTCGTACACAAGCATATAGAGTGTTCCCCTCGCTCCATTCGCAAATGGCTTCAAATGGCTCTAAGCACGGGGGGACTTAACATCTGAGGTCATCAATCCCCTAGACAGAACTACTTAAACCTAACTAACCTAAGGACATCACACACATCCATGCCCGAGGGAAGATTCGAACCTGCGACCGCAGCAGCCGCGTAGTTCCGGATTGAAGAGCCTAGAACCGTTCGGCCACCGCTGCCGCCTTCGCAAGTGGAACAGCAAAGGAAATGTCTAGCAGTGATGCGAGATACTCTGCTACGAACTGTATGGTGGCTTGTGGTTTGTGCGCGGGTGTGTGTGTGTGTGTGTGTGTGTGTGTGTGTGTGTGTGTGTTTAGATGTAGATCCCAGCACATCGATCTAAACGAAGTGAAATCGTCAGATGTGAACGTAAGTTTGGGGGTACATCCAACGAGTATCACAGGACCACTACTCGTCACGATATATGTAAACGTTCTCGTGTATAGCTTCATAAGCGGATGATGCCGGTATGAATGGGAAAGTCGCCACACCAGATGGTTCAAATGCCTGATGCGGGTACATGGTAGCTGCCGCTTAACATAAATAAACAAACGTTAAGTACTGCGCAGAAACTGGCAGAAAGGTCGAATATTATTCGATTATACGATTGCCTATCAAAGGAGTCATATCCATATAGTATCTGAAGCAGCGTCCAGGATGATTTAAAACTGATACAGTCAGATATTACTTGTTGCAGGGAAAGAAGACGCTAGGCAGATCCATTACCTACATTTACATGTACATGATTACACTGCATTTCACACGAAAGTGTTTGGCAGAGAATTCATAGAGTCACTTTCAAATTTCTTCGCTACCGTTCCGCTCTCGGCTAGCATGTGGGAAAAATGAAACCTAAATCTACTCGCACGAGCTATGAATCCTCTTATTTTATATCTATGGTCATTTCTACCAACAGAAGTGACAGTCAAGAAGATATATTAGCATTCGAAGGAGGACGTTGGTGATTCTACATTCCTGAGCAGATCTCGCCATAAGGAAAAACGCCTTTACTTTAATTATTGTCACCCCACATCTCATACAATACCCATGATGCTCTCTTTCCTATTACAAGCAACCCTTCCGAGAACTTTTTCGATATCCTTTGTCAATCTTATCTGGCAAACATCACGTACAGTGAGCAATACTCAAGAAGAAGACGGACAATCGTAATGTATGCTGTCTCTTTAATAGATTTGTTACATCTTGTAAGAGTTCGAGCAACAAAACGCATCTTTGGTTCTCCTTCCTATCAACATTTTCTATTTTAGGGTCCCAGTTTAAGTTATTCGTGATTATAATCACAAGGTATTTAGCGTAATGGACAGCCGTTAAGTACGATTTGTCACATAATTTTCTTAGTGCTCATATGGAGGACCTCACAGTTTTTATTGTCCAGGGTCATTGCCACTTTTCGCATCACACAGATATTATGTCCAAATCATTTTGTAATTCGTTTTGAACATGATGACACTAATGGGCGGTCAACGAGCCCATCATCTGCAAACAACATAAGAGGGCATCTCAGCTGATTCCTAATCCGTTTAAGAACAACAGAGCGTCTAATAACACTTCCTTGGAGAATCCCAGATATCAATTCACTAGATGGATTTCCGTCAATTTTTATTAATGTGACCTTTCAGACAGGAAATCACGAACCCAGCCGCACAGCTGAGACGATATTCGCTAGACAAGCAGTCTGATTAGAAGCTGCTTGTGAGGGTCGGTGTTGGAAGCCTTATGGAAATCTAGGAATGTGGAATCAACTTGAGATCCCATTTCGACAGCACTCATTACTTCGTGTGTACAAAGGGCTAGTTGGGTTGCCCTAAGAACGATACTTTCTAAATCCTTGCTGGTTATGTTTCAATACATATTTATCTTCGATCTGTTTCACAATATCGGAACGCAGTACATATTTCTTAATATTGCTATAAGGACCGAATATGGTAGCTTACAAGCCTTTTCTTCTACCGATTCTTTAGGCTGTCAGCTTATGATCCTTATTAAGTTTATAGACTTTGAAAATTTCGAAAAACATTTAGACAGTGTTCAGTGGGATACATTCTTTGAAATTCGAAAGGTATCCGGGATAAAGTACGGGCACGTTTTCTACAACTTGAACAGTATGTAGGTTGCGACTGTGATAGTTGGACACGAGCAGTAAAGGAAAGTGAGAAGTAATTTGGAAAAGGAATTAAAGATCAGGAGAATAGGCCCAAAAAAATGCTTTGTGAGTAGTCAATTACGTTTCACGAGGGGCGCTCAGCAAGGAATGGAATATATTTCTTTTCTGAAAGCAGGTTGGTTTTATTCAGGATTCCAATATACCATGTTCTTCCTCACTCTTGACTACAAAACCGTCTTTTTCAGCACAATCTCCGTTTAATGCTACGACCTTACGCCACTTTACTCGAAGAGCCTTCATGCCTGCATGGTACCACCCCTTTCCATTCTACTGATCGAAGTTGGAGCCAACGTCTTGCTGCATCAATAACCTTCCCATCACCATGTACTGCTTCCCGCGGAGTGAGTCCTTCATTGGGCCAAACAGATGGAATTCGAAAGGTGCGAGATGTGGGCTGTAGGGTGGACGATGAATAACAATCCAGTGAAGTTTTATGAGCTGCTCTCGGGTTGTGGGTGGCCTTGCGTTGTCATAGAGAAGTTCGTTCGCATCTTTGTGGCAACGAAAACGCTGAAGTCGTTTCTTATATTTCCTGAGGGTGGTACACAACACTTCACTGCTTTCCGGTTCGAAGTGATAAATCCCCATTTCATCGCCTGGAACAATGTTCGACAAAAAACTGTCACGATCAGCCTCGTAACGAGCAAGCACTTCCGCGAAGATGGTCTTTCGTTGCTCTTTATGGTCTTCTGTTAGGCGCCGGGGAACCCAGCTGGCGCACACCTTTGAGTACCACAACTGGTGGACATGTGTCAGCACTACCAATAGAGATGTCTAGTTATACAGCGAGCTGTTCGTCTGTGATCCACCGATAGCCTCAAATGACAGTGTCCGCACGTTCCAACATTGTAATGATGTCAGACGCCTCGGCCTAAGACTCACCCCCCCCCCCCCCCCCCACGCTCCTCTGTTACGTCTGTGCAGAGATTCTACAATCCCATAAGAATATGTGTGTTGCTCTGGTTATCCGCCAAAAGAAATTCAATGACAACTCTCTGGTAGGAAAGCACCTAATTTACAGACGCCATTTTAGAAGCTACCTATAGCGCCGCCACGTATCGAAACTTTACGAACTAAATCGAAATTGGCCGAGAAAACAATGTGTTTCATTACTTGTTGAAACCCCTTGTAATTCTGTCAGAAAGCAAGTGGCTTGGAAAATGTGTGGAAAGGACAGGTCTTGAAAAAGAGATGGTAAGGTGAACATTGGATAAAGTAAAACAAGGGATGTGAAATGTAGTCGAATCAAATCAAGCGATGTTGAGGGAATAAGATTAGGACAGGAGACTCTAAAGATAGACGATTATTAGTATTTGGGAAGCAAAATACGTTAACTTCGAATATAAATTTAAGTGTTAGGAAATTTGGCCCGAAGATATTTAGCTGGGATGTGTACAATAAACAGTTCATACAAGAAGACAAAAAAGGTTTTTGAAATTCAGAGTTACAGAAGAACGCTGAATGGTATCGATAAGTGAATCAAACCGGGGAGAAAAATTTATGGCCGATTTTGATAAAGAGAAGGGGATCCATGCTAAGGCACCGAAGAACTGTAAATTTAGTAATGAAGGAAACTTTGTTTCGGGGTGGAGGTAAACAATATAGAGATAGAAAGACACGTAAGTTGGAGAGAAGGTTCAGGTGGATGTAGATTGCAAGTAATGCGCAAATAATGAAGCCATTGCAGGCTAGATTAGCATGGAGAACCGCATCAAATCAAGCCTTCAGACTGAAGACCGCAACAACAGCAACACTAGGGACAATGAAGTTAGATGATTGGCAGTGGTATGAAGGTCTGAGCGGGTTTTTCTGTGGTGAGGGCGGACTACTTTTAGAATAGCCTCGTGCTATTATGAAAAAAATTAAACAATAGTATTTTTTGCACGTACTATGGTAACGGTTTGGAACTTGACTATTTCGTTATAAAAATGCACCTGATCTATCATGGACCATGATTCGTGGCTTGCAGGAAATCGGATGAATTTTATAGGTTTTTCCGCGCAAAGCCGTAACATGACTGACACTGAAGATACAAAAAGTTCTCTTCGTAGGGCAACCGCAGCTGCACATGTCCATTTTAACCAAATGAAGGAAATTGCAACGGTTATTGAAACAATAGTACTGTTGGAAGTAAAGCATTATTGGTCCAGTAAATGATGCGGTTTTCTTCATTTTGTGAAAATGAATACTGAAGATTTTTGGTGTTATTTCATGTATATAGACTGAAGCGGCGAGTGAAAATTACCAAGACCAGGAATGCAAACCTCTGTCTCCTGCTTACTAGGTAGGTGCGTTAGCCAATAAGCCACCTTCGCACAACTGCACGGATTACCCTGGAACTCCTCCCTCCTCGATGCAAATTCGCACTGCCGCCACCGTCTACTTTTCAGAGACTTTATTGGTCTCATACAGATATGATTTTATGTATATAGACTGTTTGTGTTTAAGGGAGAATTTAAAATAGACTGGGAATGCATTGAGAATTTGGATCGAGGAGCGAAGCGTTCCAGCGCAATCCGTACAGCCCTGCTGTGCCATGGTGGCTTAGGGGCTAGCACACTCGCCTAGTAAGCAAGAGATGGCTCTAAGCACTATGTGACTTAACATCTGAGGTCATCAGTCTTCTAGACTTAGAACTACTTAAACCTAAGGACATCACACACGTCCATGCCCGAGGCAGGATTCGAACCTGCGACCGTAGCAGCAGCGCGGTTCCGGACTGAAGCGCCTAGAACCGCTCGGCCACACCGGCCGGCAGTAAGCAGAAGACCCAGGTTCGATTCCTGGTCTTGGTACAAATTTTCACTCGTCACTTGATATATTCTCTGGAATTGTGCCACTTCATTTGTATAAGTGTTGGTAGCCCATAACATAAATCCACCTGAAAGTTGTGCTTAGAAGAAAATGTGTATAAATACGTTTCGAGCTCCACGGTTTTGAAAGATATGGGAGTGGCTATTGCAAGACTTTTGGTCTCATAGTCTACCTTGAGACTCAATCTTTAGTCTGGCTAATCAGTGACTGGATATTATTATAGAAATCGAAGACTGCATTTGTTTTCCATGACGTATTTCCCTTTCTCAAATTTCTCTGTTATTCACGAGAACCAAGGCATTATTCCCAAAATTATTCAAATTGAAACATAGCTTGCGTTGCAATTTATATTTTCCGCTCTTATAGAAATATAGAAATCGAAAGTGAAATTTCCATCTTCCCCATGCGAAGAATACGTAGGAAGCGTGGAACCCACAGCGTCTTCTTTAGCTGTTCTGTTGTTTTAACCTCTTTCATCGATACTGCCTAAGGATATATATTTGGCCCTCGGATCCCTCACTTCAGTCAGTTAGAACAATACAGATGTACATGGTGATATTTTCCACCGTGTACAAACTCTAGGGACTGATCGATGAGAGGATGCGGAACATAAAGATCGAAAGATTATATGTCCGTAAATGGCATGATTTCCTTGTTAGAGGCCATTTATTCAATCAAACCTTGTTACAGAATAGTTTGTTGGCTATGAGTGAGGTGATCTGCTTGGAGTGCAAGTTTCAGTCAAATATGTGAGGCATATAAGGATCGAACCCCCACCTCAGATTGTTATTGTTATTGTTATTGTTATTGTTATGGTTCATAGACTAGCCCGGATATGATACACGCCTCTAAAAGCACCTGTCTACACATGCTCACATACGTGAGAAACAAACGAGATAAACTCAGAATAAAAGAACTTCAGTAGTTTAATTACGTGGTTGTTTTAGATCTAAAATTAAAAGACATAATTTTCACGCTGAAGATTTTTATACTAAATAAACCGAAACTGAACTGCAATGAAGACGTGCAGTTCAGCATTTGAAGGAGGCAAGACCTGAATAAACAGAATGTTTCCGATTTCGCCATGATTCGCGTCGCAACCACCAAAAATCATCAGTTTACCAAGATTCTGTAACGAAGCAGCAGCGTAGATAGCTTCGCTATTTTCATGTGAGTCTGAGCATCCAAGTACTTTCTTTCAACAACGGTAATGCTTGCCGAGGACAACGTCCTCATGAGTCAGTTCACTGTAAAGCAGTGAAACATTTTCTCCTTCTATATATCAAGCTGCGGAATACACACTGAATTGCACGAAATATGAAAGACTTGAATTTCTTACAAAAACTGAAATTTGTTTTAAATTTGTGACAGCTTTATGACACTAATCCGCTATCTTATGATGGAATATTGTGGTGCAGGAGCATCTAGATGTCCAACAACAAAAAAAGAAAATTATAAACAAATTTAATAAATTAAGTCACAGATGCATATCTCAAGAAAAATTTGAGTAATCTCATAAAGATAATGCTTGTCTGTTTTGATGTATAAACTTCACACTTGACTTCAGAGACCTCTGAGACGATTGAGGAGACCTCTGTTCCCATTTTCAAATGCTTGCACCAATGACGGCATTCAACCTTTCAGGCATGTTCCTGATTAATGTGGTAAAATCATGTTGATGAATCATATCCCATTCTTCCAGGAGGGCGTTCCGTGGGTCCTGTAGTGTCTCTGGATGGTGCTGACAGGTTCTTCTCCCCAGCAGGTCCCAAACGTGCTCAATAGGATTCAAATCAAGGCTTCGAGCAGGCCAACCCCCAGTATGAATCCCTGCTTATCTAAGAACTCTTGCACAATTCTCGTAACATGTGGGCGTGCATTGTCGTGCATTAGTGTAAAATCATCACCAATAAATGTAGCAAAAGGAATAACATGCTCCGGAAGGATTTCCTCCACACACCAATGTGCGGCAAGGCTCTCATACCTCACGAAGACCAAATTCTTCCTTGCAGCTGTATTGATTCCTGTCCACACCGTCACATAACCACCTTGAAAAGAAGACCTGGAAGAGAATGGGGAAGGGGAATATCGTTCCCCTGGCCTTCTCCAGACCGTCTCTCTTGCGTCAGGTGATCGGAGGTCAAATCGCGACTCGTCGGTGAACAACACTTCATCCCATTGTTATACTGTCCTGCCAAGATGTTCCCTTGCGAAACGTGGTCGAGCTGTGCAATGTCCTCTGGTGAGTTCCGGACCTGTAACAGGTCTTCTGACGACTGGCTTCTTCCAATCTTCTTCAAACGGTTCTCTCACTAACATTCACCCCTCGGACCTGGTGGAGTCGAGTTCCTGCATCGATAGGAATGGTATGATGGTTGCGGAGAACTTGGATTTGTAGGAAGCGGTCATATCTCGCTGATGTTGCTCGTCTCGGTCCTATATCCTGGTCTCCTTGCATGGCCTCCAGTGGAAAGTGTAATCCTCAACACTTCTGCGACACTGCAGCCATCTACATCTACATCCATACTCCGCAAGCCACCTGGCGGTGTGTGGCGGAGGGTACCTTGAGTACCTCTATCGGTTCTCCCTTCTATTCCAGTCTCGTATTGTTCGTGGAAAGAAGGATTGTCGGTATGCCACTGTGTGGGCTCTAATCTCTCTGATTTTATCCTCAAGGTCTCTTCGCGAGATATACGTAGGAGGGAGCAATATACCGCTTGACTCCTCGGTGAAGGTATGTTCTCGAAACTTCAACAAAAGCCCGTACCAAGCTACTGAGAGTCTCTCCTGCAGAGTCTTCCACTGGAGTTTATCTATCATCTCCGTAACGCTTCCACCAAAGCTACAGCTTTTGGAGCTTGTTCAGGGTTTAACGGAAAATTTACTCCAGCAAGCTGATTACGACAATTCAGGGTACAACAATAAGCGCTACAAGAGCGGGAAAACATTCGCTCACATTCAGTGATATGTTTTCCAGGTTGAGTGGGAAACAGCAACTGCGGCTAGTGCAATAGATAATCAGCACACTACTGTTTTTATTCGCAAAGCAGCGCCAGTAATGTGCTCCGTCTAAAAGAATTGGTTGAAGTGCTTCACTTTGATTAAATAGATAATTAAACAATAATTACACATCATTTATTGAATGTTGCGTTTTTCGTTCCGGTCAGTGCATTATCGCTTTGGCACAGAATACTGTATATTTTATGGGCAGTAGCAATGGCGACATATTTGATAGTAAATTAATGAGCAAATATTACAATGGAGTAGTTCCACACGTACAGAAATGGGAGTCAGATCGCCGGCTAGGCCGAGAGTGAAAGGACACGGTCATGAGCGAAGTCAAGGATGTGGTGTATTAGGTGCATCGTGCAAGAGGAGAGTCTAAGAAAGCAGGGTGCCACTCGCTGCAGAACCGAAGACTGCGTTGCGGACTAGCAAAGGACAAGGACGTGACTGGTCTGCCGAGGCTTGCCTACGCGGCGACGGACCGCTGTAACAGTATCCAAGGACAGCTCGCTCCTCAGGTCGTACATTTAATTGAAGAGACGATTTGCAGACGCTCCTTGTTTACCGCAATGACGCTTCGGTTCGCAATCTTAACTGTTGTACAGAGACTCAATGTATGTGTGTGTGTGTGTGTGTGTGTGTGTGTGTGTTATTAACTCTTGAACAAAATCATGTACAGTTTACGTGAAGGAACGTGTTTGTTGTGACAAGCCATGTAGTACGGGGCTGGGGAGAAGAGAATACTAAGCTCCCCCATGCCTCATGCTTCTGGGCGCAATGTGATGGCGCCCGCATACAAGAGAAGTGATGTATCGCTGCCAATGATAGCGGATCTTTATGTCCTGTGATTTACATCAACGAGGTCTTAAATGATGGATGAGCATTCGTGCGGCTGACGACTTCCGTGTCATCGCTGACCGTACAAAAGTACTTGCGCGCGCGTACGTGTGTGTGTGTGTGTGTGTGTGTGTGTGTGTGTGTGTGTGTGTGTGTGCGCGCGCGCGCGCACCTTCATCATACATAGCTCACTCACTACTCATCACTCACTACTCCGCTCACACCAACGATGTCATTCGATAAGCACGTGCCAAGAGCGCAAAATCCTCATATTCTCTGCAAGAAAACCTGTACGACACTTGTACGATGAATTACCTAGAGTTTTTCCCGTGCGAACAGAGAAATGATATAGCATATAACCTTTCACAGGTCTGTGAATTCTACATACCAGACCATTACGTTTAGAAGCTTTAAGCTATCCTCCTGCTTCAGGGTGGTTCTTTCAAATACCAAGACACACACTTAAATCGATGAGGAAATGCATGTTTGCCTCCTGTGAGCAAACGTTCTGAGCCTGTGTAAATTAGTTGTGCGCTATCTGTGTTTGTACACTGCGGCCGGTGAGACATTAACGAGGAAACAGCTCCCGCCTGTGTGTCACAGGCCACCAAAACGTAACATTGTACAGAGGACATTTCACATTTAACATGGCTACAGTTCGTTCGGGAAACAAAGGTAGAAAGAGCGCATACTCCGTTCAAGAATCACACGAAGAGAAGATGTACTAGAAAAAGGCCTGAAGCCATGGAAAGATTCCAGCTAGATCGCATCATGGTCAGACAAGAGATTCCAAGTATCAGGACTGGATTGCAAAGCGTACCCAGGAGCAGATTCACACTCAGATCACAATTTGCCAATGGTGAATAGCAGACTGAATTTTACGAGAATCGTACAGAAGAATTAGTCTCGAAGCAGGTGATATACTGAAGTACTGAGGAATAGTAGGACGCGTTTGAAGTTCCCTAAAGATGTAGATACTGCGGTAAGGAATACCGCAGTAGGCAGTTAAGTTGAAGAGGGGTGAACATGTCTACGAAGTACAATCACAGATGTTAGAAATATATAGGTACTAGGAACTCAGAAGAACCTTGGATAAGAACCTTGGGCAACCGAAATAACCTTGGGTAACAGAAGAACTATTTGGATTTGTCGACGTAAGATAGAAGTACAATAATATTCAAGGAAAGACAGGAATACGGCAACATAAATTCCTCATGGATGAAACAAATACGAAGTTCAAGGCAGTCAAAGCGAAATGGCTGAAAGAGAGTTGAAGATATCAAAATAGAAGTGATCTTCGAGAGGACTGACTCAGCATACAAACCAGTCAAAACAATCTTTGGTGAAATTAAAACCACGTTGAAGTCGCTGTCCAAGAGATAGAGGATCCAGTATTAGAGACAGGATTTAATAAAAGCGTTGGAAGAATTGAGATTAAGCAAGGCAGAACAAATAGCATTCCAGAGGAATTTCTAAAATTATTGGAAGAAGTGGCAACCAAATCTATGAGACTGTCCTTTCGGAAAAACATCATTCACACACTTCCGAAGAAAGCAAGTAGGAGTGTTGATATTTTTAAAATTATCGGGAATACGATATAACGATATTTAAAAAATACCATTGTCGTCTTTCGATATACCGAAAAGAGTTATCGGCAAGAAGATATCGACGCACCCGCCTATAAAATATCGGCTCCACATTGTAAACATACCGCCGGTTTTAGAGTTGTATACTGATTCATCATTAGTTATTCTGTAAATCAAAAAGCTAGCAGCCTGACTATCCTCTTTAGAGCAAGAATTGAAAGGAAAAGGATTAACATTCACGCTTGGCGATAAACACTTTGCTAATAATGGTAATTTCATGTAAGTGGAACAATAAATGGTGTCTGATGGGTCCATCTTTCGGTTTCGTCACATATCGGATTTGTCCGGAACACTTCCGTGGTTTTCTCATTTCTGCAAATGTCAGCGACCTAGCAACTGTAGCTTTAACGTAACTGGTGTGCTGTTTCTACACGTCGGAAATATTATTCCATTCACACCGCCACCACCCCTCGGTGCAATCGGAGTTCTTCTTTTGCGCTACATGTACTTGCTTAACACAGTCAAGTTGAAATATTTTCGGAAAATTGTAAAAAAGTATAGTATAGGCACTCAATACTGCTGTTCGATATCGACGTATCGATATATCGACTTTTTACCAACAGGCCTAATACTAAGGGCAGGTAAGTGCGATACCTATCGTACAATCGGCTTATGCCTCCAAGTTGTTAACATTTCGTTTTAGGAATGATGAAAGCACGCGCACGGCAGTCCTCACGTTGCCCTTGACAATGGAAACAAGACAGGATTCATCGACCTGGAAAAAGCGTCCGACAATGTAAAATACTGTAAGACTTTCGAAACTGAAGAAAACAGAAGGAACTATAAGGAAACACAGGTAATATACAATACGAACAAAGAGCAAGGTGGAACAATCAGACTGGAATACCAAGAACAAAGTGCTCGCATTAAAAAAGGTGTATTGTTCAGTCTGTGCATCGAAGAAGCTATGATGAAAATAAAGGAAAGATTCAAGAGTGGGATTAAAATTCAGGGCGGAACGATATCAATAATAAGATTTGGTGATGACATTGCTATCCTTACAATTTGTGAGGATGAAGAAGAATTACTGGATTTGTTGATTGGAATGAAAAGTCTAATGAGAAGAAAGAGAAAAGTAATGAGAAGTATTAGAAATGAGAATAGCGAGAAACTTAACAGCAAAATTGGTGATCACGAAGTAGAGAAAATTAAGGTATTCTTCTATCCTGGAAGTAAAATAAGCTATGACGGACTAAGTACGGACGACATACAAAAGAAAACTAACAGAATCGAATAAGACATTCCTGGCCAAAAGAAATCTGCTAGTGTCAAACATGTGCCTTAATTTGAGGAAGAAATTTCTGAGAATGTACGTTTGGAACACAGCATTATATGGTAGTGAAACATGGACTGTTAGAAAACTGGAACAGTAGAGTATCGAAGCATTTGAGATGTGGTCCTACAGAAGAATGTTAAAAATTAGATGGACTGGTAAGGTAAGGAATGTGGAGGTTCTCCACAGAACCTGCGAAGAAAGAAAAATGTTGAAAACACTGATAACAATAGGGGACAGGATGAGACGACATGTGTGAAGACATCAGAGAAATACGACCATGGTACTAGAGAGAGCTGTAGAGGGTAAAAACCGTTGAGGAAGACGGAGACTGGAATATATGCAACAAATAACTGAGGACGTAGGATGCAACTGTAACTCAGATGAAGTGGTTGGCACAGAAAAACAGTTCGTGGCGGACCGCAGCGAAACTGAAAACGGATGACAAAAAAGCAAGTGTAACTACAATTTATCTAATGTTCCGATAGTTGAAACTGTTAATTTGATTTTTGGTTACAAATCGTACTCCATTTATGAGTTCACATTGATGCCATATCGTCACTATTATGACAGTTTAAACTGTCTAAACCGGTCGTCAATAATAAATATTAATTAATGGAATCTTGGCTATAATTTTTTTTTTCAAAAACAAGTGTCTCTAACGCTACAACTGAATGACAACCTGACTTCAATCATCGACTTGCCTGTAAACCAGGATATGTTTGTATCAATAATGTATCTTCCACTCTGCCGCAAAGTGCGTGTAGTTTTGAAACACTCTAACAAATGAAAACACACCGGAACTCGAGCCCAGGACCTTGCCCTTCACGCGTAGCGTTCTTACCAACTGAGCTATTCAAGCAAGACTCGCAACCCGGTTCCTTCGGTGCCTCTCTCCTACGTTCCAAATTCCACAGAAGCTTTACATTTACACAACATTTTAATCGACCAAGAAAGACAACAGCATTACGAAAAGGATTTTAACGACGTAATCTTTTCTACACAATTAAAAAAAAAGGTTCAAATGGCTCTGAGCACTATGGGACTTAACTTCTAAGGTCATCAGTCCCCTAGAACTTAGAACTACTTAAACCTAACTAACGTAAGGACATCACACACATCCATGCCCGAGGCAGGATTCGAACCTGCGACCATAGCGTTCGCGCGGTTCCAGACTGTCAATAATAATAATAATAAAAATTCCATTTCAATTCTATGTATAAAGAGTAGAATTTCATTAGAATAAAAACTTTCGGATGCGGCCCGTTGGTTTATCTACACGTTGTAAAGAATTTTATACATTTCAATGAAAACTTTTGTTTGTGTTACTGTTAAATATGAGCTGGTAACATATTAGATAGAAGGCGGTGACAAACAAGATGTAAGGGGTATAGGTACAGATATTGTGATCACTGATACCATAATATGCACCCACTTCAATGTTTTAGCTGTTTGTTCTCTGCGTCTGACAATAATCCCGCAAACATTTGACAGAATTTACTTCATGATGTTTTCTGCAAGGTCGTGACTGCACCACGCTGTGGACTACGCCTGTCAGTATAGACTATACTTTCTGCGTCCCACGTCAACACTTCAATACCTGTCCTGTTACCCAGGGAAATTAAACATTAATGGCTATACCACGCTTACTTAGAGCTACTAACCAACCTAAGAACATTCTACTAGTAACAGCTATAATTATTCGTCGAAAAATAAAGTAAATACTGATGTACATTTTTGTGTGTATACTTTGGGATTACCAGCAACAGCAGGATATTGCAAAACGGTGTCCGGCAACCAACTGAAGAGGTGTCATTCAGTTCCTCACTGCTCAGCAAAGTAGGCCAACTGAAATCCACTGAGGCTTGCTAAAGTTGTATGGAGACGATAGAGCAGACGTGAGAAATGGTTATCGCAAAGTGTGTGCGAGAAGGGTTCCGTGGATGCTTACAAGAGACAAAAAAAGGCATCTAACGGAATTCTTTCTGAATACCAATATCACTGGAGATGAGACGTAGTAGCATCACTGGGAACCGGAGTATAAAAGACAGTTGGTGGAGTGCCAATATACAAATTCGCCAAAAAGAAATGGTTCAAGGCATTGCCAGGTTAAGTGATGTACACAATCTGCTGGGATAGGCAGCGCGTGGTTATTTTGGATATCCTGTAGCCTAAAGCAACTATAAATTCAGAAAGCTACTAGACGACTCTCGCTAAACTGAGTGCTCGAGGTTTCAGAGTTTGAGCAGTTTAGATGACAAACCACCGCTTGGAATAATGCCAGGATTCAAAGCAGTTTTGCAATCAAGGAATTCACTGCAAAATTGTGCTTGAATGTTCTACCACATCAATTGTATAGTTCTAATTTAGCGTCTTAAGACTTCCATGTCTTTGGGCCAACGAAAGAGGGACTACCAACATTTTCCAGGCTCATATCTTGTCACGAAAGCTGTAAGACATTGGCTGTTGTAGTTTCCAGGAAAATAAATGGAAGCTTTTTCAAAGACTCTCGTATATGCAACATCTAAGAGATTCGTATTCCAACCAAGGCATGTGTTGACAGGTGCGAAAATTACTGGATAACGCATTTAGTAACAAATGCGGAGATACAGATGCAAATCAGATGTGGCGTTTAGCGATTCCCCACACCATCAGTTCAATAACTCACATTTGCAAAATACTGGCACAAACCACTTACAGAGAAGTGAAAAAGGAGAAATGTAAAAATGCAGGATGCCATACTGACCCTAAAACTTATAGACTGAAGAAAGCAAAACGTACGTTTATAGCACTTGTAGACTTTTAAAAATGTTGACTGGAATCGACTCTTTGAAATTCTGAAAGCAGCAGGAGTAAAATAAAGGGCGCGAAAAGTTACCCACAGCTAGTACAGAAACCAGACTGAAATTATACGAGTAAAACGGAATGCGAGGGAAGCAATAGCTGAGAAGACAAGCGTGACGGGGTTGTAGCCTATCCTCAATGATATTCAACTTATACAGAAGCCAAAGAGTAGCTGGGAGAAGGAATTAAAGTTCAGGGAGAAGAAATAAAACTTTGAGATTTACTGACGACACTGTAATCCTGACACGGACGGCAAAGAACTTGCAAGGGAAGCTCAAGGAAAGCATTGTGTCTTGAAAAGAGGTTATAAGATGAACGTCTGCAAAATTAAAACAAGGACAATGGATTATAGACTAATGAAGTCATTTGATAATAGATTAGGAAATAGGACTCTAAAAGTAGTAGAAGAGTTTTCTTATTTGGGCAGCAAAATAACAGAAAATGGACGATATAGAAAGACAGAAAATGCAGATAGACTACGCGATCAACATTTTCCACACTCATATCCTGTCATGAAAGCTGTAAGACGTAGTTTGTTTCAGTTCCCATGAAAACAAATTAGAGGAAAAAACAAAACTAATACCAAGTTATGTGACAGGAAATCCTTTCCAAAGGCACGTATGTGTAGCGTAGTCTTGTGACGAAGTGAAACGTGGTCAATAAGCTGGTCAGACAAGAAGAGCATATACGAAGGGCGATCAGTAAGTAATGCAACACTTTTCCTGAAAACAGGTTGGTTTTATTCAGGTTTGTAGTACACCACTCAGGATTCTAATACACCATATTTTCCCCCACTCTTTTGGCTACAAAACCCTACTTGTCAACGTAATCTCCTGTCAATGCTTACGCCATTGAGAAGGCCTGTTTGCCTGCACGGTACCCCTCTAGTGGTCGAAGTCGGAGTCAACGTCTTGCTTCATCAATAAACTCTCACGGAGTGCAGTCTTCTTAGGGCCAAACAGATGGAAGCAATTCCGCTTTGCTCTTTATAGCCTTCAGTCACGCGGCAAGGAATCCAGCGGGCACACACTTTGAGTAAACCAAGCGATGGGCGAGTGTGTCTGCACTACCAACAGACCGCTCTCGAACGAGAGCGTCAGCACGTTCCAACACTGCAGGAGTCAGATATGTGCGGCCGAACGGCACGAGGGACGTCGAACTGCTTTTTTTCACTGCCAGGTCTCCATAAACATTCTGCAAGCGTGTATGAATATCTGCGATGGTCTGATTTTCCACCAAAAGAAACTCAATGGCAGCTATGTTCTTAGAACGCACCTCCGTTACAGACACCATTCTGGATGCTAGGTATACCGCTGCTACCTATCGGAGGTTATGGAACTATAGGGGCCGAAGCGGGAGTATTTTACGGTGTCCCACAACAAATTCCGCATTTTTCAACCAAAATTAGCCAACAAAAAAATTGCATTACTTATTGAAGGTTTTGAAATGTGGTGCTACAGAGAAGTGTTGAAAATTAGATGGGCGAATTAAATAAATAATGCGGAGCTACTGATTCGACATGGAGAAGATATAAATACCGGGTGATCAAAAAGTCAGTATAAATTTGAAAACTGAATAAATCATGGAATAATGCAGATAGAGAGGTACAAATTAACACACATGGTTGTAATGACATGGGGTTTTATTAGAACCAAAAAAATACAAACGTTCAAAAAATGTCCGACAGATGGCGCTTCATCTGATCAGGATAGCAATAATTAGCATAACAAAGTAAGACAAAGCAAAGATGATGTTCTTTACAGGAAATCCTCAATATGTCTACCATCATTCCTCAACAATAGCTTTAGTCGAGGAATAATGTTGTGAACAGCACTGTAAAGCATGTCCGGAGTTATGGTGAGGCACTGGCGTCGGGTGTTGTCTTTCAGCATTCCTGGAGATGTCGGTCGATCACGACACACTTGCGACTTCAGGTAACCCCAAAGCCAATAGTCGCACGGACTGCGGTCTGGGGACTTGGGATGCCAAGCATGACGAAAGTGGCGGCTGAGCACACGATCATCACCAAACGACGCGCGCAAGAGATGTTTCACGTGTCTAGCAATATGGGGTGTTTTTTTTTGTTCTAATAAAACTCCATGTCATTCCAAGCATGTGTGTCAATTTTTACCTCTCTATCTACATTATTCCGTGGTTTATTAAGTTTTCAAATTTATACTGACTTTTTGATCACCCGGTATGTGTCACAAATTGACTAAAAGAAGGGATCGTTTGATATGACATAGCCCAAGGCCTCAAGGAATCGTCAGTTTGATAGTGCAGGGAAGTGTTGGGGTAAAAACTGTAGAAGAAGACCAAGATTTGTACACAGCAAGCAGGCTCCAATGAATGTGGGTTGCAGTACTTATTCGAGGATGAACAGGCTCGCACAGGACAGAGTAGCCTGGTGAGCTGCATCAAACCAGTCTTCGGACAATAACAACAACACACAGTTTAAGACAGAGTTTTCTGTTTGTACGTTTACGTATCTAATTCTATACTTGTAACCTATTGACCTGATAGTTGTTACACATCTACGCTGCAGACGAGACCTTGATGTATGCCATCCTGGGAAGAGTAGTAGGTGAGCAGCTTCTTGCTCTCCGCTGCTCTAGTTTGGTGCGAGTACGGTAGCGTAGTGCGGCCAGCAGCTCGGTACACGTGAGACATGAGGGGCGGGCAGCAGGTGTATTTTTAGGCGGGCCGGCGGTATCGAGCCGTGCCAAGCCGGGCTGTGCCGGTGTGGCGTGGCACTCACTGGGTCAGTGGGACGCGGAGGCTCCCAGCACGGCGCGGCGTCACTTTCGCTGCCTGCAGCCACGCAACTGCAGCTCACCAAGCTGGAGCCGCGGCCGCAGGCGCCGCCGCCGCCGCGATCACGTTTCGTAACGCGAGATGAGGTGTCGCGCGCTCCCCTAGCCTGCCATTTAACCTCCGAGTAATAGTCCACGGGCCCTTCCGTCTCGATATCGATATTAACGCACCGAAATTCAACAGATGTAAGACTAACTTCTTCTGTTTCGTCTTCTTGTCTTTATCAGTACCTTCACGGGGTTGGCATGTTACTTCGGATGTGGCATTGTTGTAGTGGGTGGCCGACGCCACATCTTCCCTGCAGGACGCACTGTGTTATAGTGCTACAACGATGAAAAACAATATTACGACGACGTCAGACCTTATTTTCATAGTATAAAGAAGAATTGACGATATTCAAAACGTAACTATAATTTTATTATTTTAATTTTTGTGCTCAGTGAATCAGACTTTCTAGTGCACGGAATAAACTAGCATTGATAGTACTACGAAACCATATATTATTGTTAAGTGAGAACTGATTCTATGTAAGACATTTTGTCTGGGCGGATTTTGTTCTCGTACTGGTCGGTAGAGAAAGAAAAGTTTCTTAATCGATGTATGTAATGTGAATGTATAAAGGCTATAAAAAGGACAGAGAGAGTATAATCCCTGCGGACAATCACCATATTGTATAAGAAAAGGTAAATACAAGTTATTCAAAAGAAATATCTCTACAGTGTATCGTCTTGTGATTTCTAAAGACTGAAAATTGCGGTGTTTAATCTAAACCTGTCCTGAAAAACAGCGAAGAATATTTATGTCATCAAAAAATTTCGCCGTTTGACCACGGTTGTGATTCGCATGTTACTTTTTGTTAGTGCGACGTATTAGGAATATTTTCATTATACGCACAAAAGTCCACACAGCTTTAATCGATCCTGCATCTTTCGGAAACGATAACTCTTAATCAGTACAATTACGCGAATACCGTCTAAATCGCAACCGTGATCACGAAAGTGTTTCCTGGACCTGATTTTTTATAAATGTGTAGACTTGAAAGCGAACAGCATTGCACCATCGCTGGCTCGCAACAATTGAAAGAAAACAAAACAGGGACTGAACAACTTTAAATTTTAACGCCGTCAGCGTTACAAAATCTGAACGACGTAAGTTAATTAATTAAATCTTAACAGGAAGAGAATTATTAAATTTTAAAGATTAAATCATAGCAAGAATTTAAAGCATTTTAGTAGCATCATTACGTTTCTTTGCATTAGTACTTGAGTATCAGATACCATCATATCTATTTAAAAGACAGTGCGTAAATCAAATTGCCACCTTTTATAATTATTATTATAGCAATTTAGTGTGCTGCCTGCACCTAGTATTATCCCATGTGCAAGTGTGAGAACATTTCCTACATGTTTGCTGATCGTGTAACTGCAGTACCTAATCGAATGTGGGTAACCATCTACAAAGCACAACCAGGCTGGTCAGCACATCGTCTCTCGTCGTTAAGCCTCCAGGCGCTTTCGGACCGCGACCGGCGTGCCACCGCGTGTCTGTGAAGGTGCGAACACACTAGACCACCAACCGCATCGTTGGTCGAGGTTTGCTTAGTGTGTAGGGCGGCAAATGGGAGTTAACGAAACATTCGTCTTGGTTGCGGTTGGGACAGCCTGCGGTAACTTGAAAGCACTGGCGGTGAATTGACCTCGAGATCCCTCTCGCAGTGTCGAAGCCGGGTCGAATGTTCGTCGGTTCAGTAGCGATCTGCTGTGTTTGTTCAACGATTGTATACTAATTGCGTTTAAAAATACATTAAGCTGGAATACGAATCCTCAGTAACTAAACACCTCAAGAGTGGCCGTTAATCTTTCTGCAGCGGGTACACCTCTCTAAAAGAGATCTTATTCGATAACAGTTCGAAATTTGTAGCTTTCATTAGGAAAAAAATTATGAAGTAGTCAATACCCCAATTCATCTTTAAGATCACACATTAATTTTGTTCCACCACACTGCTTCCAACTTTTTAGGAGAGAGGTCGTCCACCAGCGTCGTTTCCTTTCTCCTTACTCTGATGAACAGTCTCTGTCAGTAAAATAAATGCTTCGCATACGAAAATTGCTAAATCCTCTTCATCCCTTAAAAGATCGGCCAGTGAAATTGCAAATAAAACGCTACTTTATAACAATAATACAATGGGAGCAACCTCGACAAGTTGTCAGAGCCAACTGCAAATCCACATGGTCGACCAACGTTCGGCCGAATCCACTGGCTGTCGTTCGTTGTCCTCCGTTGGTCTACTGTGCATGCGCCTTGAAACGAATGATTTAATGCGCCGAGCTGTCCGAGCTGATCAACTACTATACTTTCAGCTCTGCCTAAATATATTATTTTGACAGAAGGGCGAGTTCTCCACAGTACACTGATGTTTCTTGTGGTCCTCGCCTTCATAAAATGTTTGAATTCCAGAACTTATTTTCACTCTGCAGCACAGTTTGCGCTGATTTGAAACTCCATGGCGAAATAAAACTATGTGCCGGACTGGGACTCACAAGCAAAGGTCGCAGTTTCAATCTACCTGAAAGTTTCAGTGTTTGACGCGACTTTAAAATTATAAATTTAAAAATGTAAAAAGTAAAAACATATTGCTCCACTGCAGTACGGCATCGTTAGTGTGATCACATACTATTTCTAAGGATTGCATTATTTGAAACTGTTGCTATCTCCACTCTTGTTAGTAACTGACCTACTCGCTGAAGACTTCTATCCGCAACAGCCCAGCTTCGGCTCGGATAACTTCTTTCACTATGGTGCGTTGTGACGTCATTCGTATAGCCAAAGTCAGAATTACGAACTGTCTTATGAATTAAATTATCATCAACACAATTTCAAATGATACTGAAAGCCAGTTCTCAGAATGATTCATTATATGAAAGTAGAACTCGGGGATCTCCATTTTGACTTCAGGTTCCGTTTGCCTGGAAATCATGTTTATAATCGGTGGACGTACGGATAGGACTATGAAGATACAAAAACGAAGATCAGTACAACAACATAAAAATACTCTTGGGTTAGTTGAAACAAATTACCTGTAGCGAGGTTCTTAGACCTCGCGCATCGACTGAAATACCTCCACTGCTTCAGAATGATTTTCCAAGAAATTATCGAAAAGGATTAGTTCGTGGGAGCTCGCCCCCCCCCCCCCCCCCGCAAAGAAAAAACCTATTACGTGTCTGCGAATAAGTGGTCGTTCTGACATGCAATTAATCTTAGCAATGTTGGGGATGACTTTTAAAAGGGAAACTACAAGCGAAAACTTAAATCACACGAAAAAACCTGAGCACAAGTAAAAATGTAGATATGAAAAGTGACGGATGACTATAGGTAGTTTTATGTAGTAGCCGAAAGTGCCTTTTGTATTACATGAGAACCGACATCTTTACTGGAAAATTTTGGTTACGACGAACAACGGGCCTTCCTCATGAAGCAGTCGGTTAGGTACAGTTAGAGTCTGGGCATTCGATCTTTCATTTAAGAAGAGCTCATGGATTTCAATAAAATGATATCACAATTTCAAGTATGTACTCTGTGCAGACGTATAGCTGCATCCGATATACATGACACAATAACAATTGTTTCACTAGCCTTTACTTATGTCCAGATTTAGTTTTCGTCTTTTATTGTATGACGTTAGAATCCTTTCATTATAGCCTAATTACGCAATCTATTTAACATTTTATTAAAGATAAACATTTTAGTTTTGATAACAAAACGGTAGCTTCAGATTTCAAATTGCTGTATTGCAATATGTTTTATTCGTATTGTAGCCTCTCTCTTAAATGTATCAGTAACACAACAGAACACGTCTGTTCGTATATGACGCGGTGCTACCATGCTGTAGAAATAGTTACGCCAACTCTTGTGACATTCTGTCATATACATTCGTGCTTTTTTATGTTATCTCAGTTGTAACGACGGTGGTAGCAAGGAAGTTGCATTTTACGTGAACTGTTGCATTTCCGTGTTTACCACTTTCAAATATTTTTAAGAATAACTTAGATGATAGGAAATAACAGATTTTTTTATTTCTCTTTATTTTAGTTTTAACTACGAGGAAAATCAGTCTGACTGCTTTGTTCACAAAATATACACTGTCCAGTCCATTAATGTGGCCACCCGACAAAAGCCTGAATAATCAGCTTTTACTGCGCGGACCGAAAAGAGACGTGCAAGAGCAGTCAACGAGGTTCTGGAAGGTACCGACACGGATGTGGAGCCATGCCGACTACAGTGCCGTGGTAGGCGCGCTAGGTTTCTCGGTTGAGGATCCATGGTGCAAAAAGACCGATCTAAGCGGTCTCAACAGGTTTAATTCCGGAAAGTTTGGTGGCCAGGGGAGTACGGTAAACTGAAGCTGTCGAAGCATGCACACACACACTGCAAGCTGTATGACACGTTTTAGTGTCCTGCTGGTAGATATCATGCCGAGGGAAAACAAACTGCATTTAGGGATAACATGGCCCCCAGGATAGAAACTAATCTGTGTTGACGCATTGTGCATTCCAGAATGACGAGATCACCCACGGATTTCCAGATTCCAGACTTCATCGCCGATGAACAGCAGTCAGCATGGGCGCATGAACCAGGATCATGCTGCAGAGGCCCGTACGCAGCAACGTTCGCTTCACCAAGCGTCGTTTTGTCATGCACCGTATACTTCAACCACTGTGGTACGCTAGCAGTTCACAAATTTAGCCGTTTGGATAATGCTTCCACTCTTGATCCGAAAGCGAGTGGTCGTGTCCTTCTGGACGCTAGGTAAGTCTCTCCATTTCCGCATTACAACGACTGCACTGTTTTCCGCGTCCCCCAACACTATTTACACTCCTGGAAATTGAAATAAGAACACCGTGAATTCATTGTCCCAGGAAGGGGAAACTTTATTGACACATTCCTGGGGTCAGATACATCACATGATCACACTGACAGAACCACAGGCACATAGACACAGGCAACAGAGCATGCACAATGTCGGCACTAGTACAGTGTATATACACCTTTCGCAGCAACGCAGGCTGCTATTCTCCCATGGAGACGATCGTAGAGATGCTGGATGTAGTCCTGTGGAACGGCTTGCCATGCCATTTCCACCTGGCGCCTCAGTTGGACCAGCGTTCGTGCTGGACGTGCAGACCGCGTGAGACGACGCTTCATCCAGTCCCAAACATGCTCAATGGGGGACAGATCCGGAGATCTTGCTGGCCAGGGTAGTTGACTTACACCTTCTAGAGCACGTTGGGTGGCACGGGATACATGCGGACGTGCATTGTCCTGTTGGAACAGCAAGTTCCCTTGCCGGTCTAGGAATGGTAGAACGATGGGTTCGATGACAGTTTGGATGTACCGTGCACTATTCAGTGTCCACTCGACGATCACCAGTGGTGTACGGCCAGTGTAGGAGATCGCTCCCCACACCATGATGCCGGGTGTTGGCCCTGTGTGCCTCGGTCGTATGCAGTCCTGATTGTGGCGCTCACCTGCACGGCGCCAAACACGCATACGACCATCATTGGCACCAAGGCAGAAGCGACTCTCATCGCTGAAGACGACACGTCTCCATTCGTCTCTCCATTCACGCCTGTCGCGACACCACTGGAGGCGGGCTGCACGATGTTGGGGCGTGAGCGGAAGACGGCCTAACGGTGTGCGGGACCGTAGCCCAGCTTCATGGAGACGGTTGCGAATGGTCCTCGCCGATACCCCAGGAGCAACAGTGTCCCTAATTTGCTGGGAAGTGGCGGTGCAGTCCCCTACGGCACTGCGTAGGATCGTACGGTCTTGGCGTGCATCCGTGCGTCGCTGCGGTCCGGTCCCAGGTCGACGGGCACGTGCACCTTCCGCCGACCACTGGCGACAACATCGATGTACTGTGGAGACCTCACGCCCCACGTGTTGAGCAATTCGGCGGTACGTCCACCCGGCCTCCCGCATGCCCACTATACGCCCTCGCTCAAAGTCCGTCAACTGCACATACGGTTCACGTCCACGCTGTCGCGGCATGCTACCAGTGTTAAAGACTGCGACGGAGCTCCGTATGCCACGGCAAACTGGCTGACACTGACAGCGGCAGTGCACAAATGCTGCGCAGCTAGCGCCATTCGACGGCCAACACCGCGGTTCCTGGTGTGTCCGCTGTGCCGTGCGTGTGATCATTGCTTGTACAGCCCTCTCGCAGTGTCCGGAGCAAGTATGGTGGGGCTGGCACACCGGTGTCAATGTGTTCTTTTTTCCATTTCCAGGAGTGTATTTACTCTCCGCTGCTAGTACTCCCGCCAGCGGTCTGTGAGAGATTACTGCACGTTGACTTCGAACATAGGTGTGTGTGTGTGTGTGTGTGTGTGTGTGTGTGTGTGTGTGTGTGTTGGGGGTTATGGCGAACATAGGTGGTGTTCACATTAATCTCAATGGACCGTGTACAAATGGTCTAGTGGATGACGTGAGCAGGTTGGTGAGGCTGTTCGCGTTCTATGCTGCCATCTGTAGCAAGATCGCAACACATGAAGGTGTTGAGACATGCAGGAAGACGTGCAGCAGATCGACTGGCAGTTGTCCCTGAACGTAAATAAATGTAACCTGCTGCATATAAATTGGTGGCGAACTCTTTTATTGTTCTATCACATTATTAGCGATGCATTACTGGAAATCGTAACTGCCTGAAAAGATTTGGAAGTAACCGCAAAAGCAACCTAAAGTTAAACCAAGCGGAGATTCACTGGAACATACTCGGTCAGCCCGTTACTGACTGTTGTTTGTGAATCTGAAATACAAGCAGGGTTAATAGAAATACAGAACATTCACCAGAGCTTCCTCTATATCGTCTTGGGTTTATTCAGCAAGCGCGAGAGCGTTACGGAGTTGCTCTTCAAACACCAATGGGACTCTCCACAAGCCTACCTTCGAAAGAAGGTTCAGGCAACGTATTAACTATCTCCCACTTACGAATCGCGAAATGACCGAGAAAATCAGTGACGTTAGTGCCCATAATCACGTTTACCCACTGTCGGTCATCCCACGCACAATGCAAATGGAACTGGAAATGGAAATGGAAGTACCCGCCGCCTCATGCCGAAAGGTGGCCTTACGGAGTATAGACGTGGTGGACGTTACGACCAGCCAAATTATTCAGTCTACAGACTCAGACCGACTAACGTACTACATGAAGTCAAAGACGGAAGCCTATCTGATAATCCCGCAAAAAGGGTTCAAGTTTTTCACTTTCACATACGAATATTATGTCCTCTATGAACATCCGAAAAAGAGATTTTCTTCATTCTGAGGCATGGTGTGGTTCGAGTTGTGACAGCAACGACACCAACCATCATTGGTCACAGCAGCAGACGAAAGGCTCTGGGGCAGCTATTGGTAGTTGAAAGTAAAGATGGACTCGTCTACCCAGATCAGCGCCCGAAAGAACGCTGAGTCAACTCCGCACGGGCGCCGCGTATGCTGCCCGCATGACACGTACTGAAGCCCGTGGTGCAGCGAGGTAGTTTTGTATGCTCCAACTGTTACATTCGCTACCAATTGCCTTAGTATCATCACCCCTTCTCTGTATAACCTCGCCTTTTATTGTGTTTGTCAAGCTGTTAGTGACATTAACAAATTATAAAGGCAGTGCACCACTTTACTGACCAACGATTGTATTATTCCTTAACTTAGCTGTAATATGCGTTCCGTACGCCGATTATTCCTCGGACTACGATATTGTTCCATATCGAAATGAACAACAGCCATGTTCTTTAAATTAGATACAATGAACGCACATAACGAATTTACAAAAACAGCAATAGCAACACACATAAACACTGGACCGGACACCCCCAATTCGAGGACACAAAAGAAGATCTTAAAATACTCCACCACTTCCAGTACTCTTACACAATAGATTTCATGGAGGAGATTGAAATTTCTGTACACCACAAAAAACAAGGAGAAAAAATTTCTCAGTAGCAAACTAGATAGTGAATCAATTAATTTCGCCGGCCGCGGTAGCCGAGCGGTTCTAGGCGCTTCAGTCCGGAACCGTGCGACTGCTACGGTCGCAAGTTCGAACCCTGCCTCGGGCATGGATGTGTGTGATGTCCTTAGATTAGTAAGGTTTAAGTAGTTCTAAGTCTAGGGGACTGATGACCTCAGATGTCAAGTCCCAAAGTGGTTAGAGCCATTTGAACCATTTAATGCCGTATCATCCGCTACCAGTTCCGCGCAATTTTGATGTAATGTTTACGCTCCTTACAATAAGCGAGCGTCGTTTGGCATTTACCGGCGTGATGGATGGCTTATGAGTAGCCGCTCGACGATGAAATTCAAGTTTTCTCACCTCCTGCCTACGTATCATAGTACTTGCAGTGGGTCCTGATGCAGTTTCGAGTTCCTGTGTGATGGTCTGGATAGATGTCTTCCTATTACACATTACGACCCTCTTCAACTGTCGGCGGTCTCTGTCAGTCAACAGACGAGGACGGCATGTACGATTTTGTGCTTTACGTGTCCCTCCGCGTTTCCACTTCACTATCACATCGGTAATTGTGGAACTACGGGTGTTTAGGAGCGTGGAAATCTTGCGAACAGACGTATGACACAGGTGACACCCAATCACCTGACCACGTTCGAAGTCCGTGAGTTCTGCGGAGGGCCCCATGCTGCTCTCTCACGACGTCTAATGACTACTAAGGTCGCTGATATGGAGTGCCTGGTAACAGGTGACAGCAAAATGCACCTAATATGAAAAACGTATCTTTTTGGGGGTGTCCGGAAATTTTTGATCACATAGTGTACGTGGACTACAATACCGTAAGTGATTGTCGCCTCTTCACCGCTAATAGAGGTAGTATTTGTCATGTTAATGGATTCTTCCGTCACTCCTTGGTAAATGAATTCGATATTTAACGCTGAAACGCAACAAACCGCATTTTGTTACATTAATAATTTTTTTTACGACCCGGTTTTCGTATTACTATCAAAATACGTTACTTCCATTTCTTAATGCAACTGTCATTTTTCCTTTTTCTTGCAGGTAAATGGTTCTAATTCATAGATGGAAAGATCTGCTGAAGAAATTCACTGGTGTGCAAAATGCTTGGCAGCTGATACGCGGCGCTACCGTCCCGTTACGTAATTGGAGTGGTCCGTTAGGTGAAAGCGCGAAGTCGACGGTGTGGGCCCTTCAACCCTTTGTTATCGCAGCACTGTTACACGAAACCGAATGTAGAGATGAAGAATAACCACATTTTCATTTCGTTAATGCAATCGCCGTAAAGTTCCGACTCTCACTTCGTTGGTACTGTAAAGTTTGCCAAAAATTTCGAACTTTTTTATGCATTTCTATATCGTTCCTGTCAAGAACATGACTTCCTTTCAGAGAGTTTGGGAGGAAACGTCAACATTGTGGGAGGTGACAGGAATGATTAACCGAAGCACCGAAGTTCAGGTAGTCATATGATCTGTTAAAAATGTCTTTTTCAGGTAGCGTATGGTTTCTATCTTGTTCGTCCATCTTTTTTTTACTCCTAACGTACTCTGCGTTGCCTTTGTTGTTGCCCTTGATTTAGAACCTGACTTATTTGTTGACCAGATGAACGCTGACGACTGTTAAGTGCATCAAAGTGAAGCATCAGGTGTGTAATTCGTTGTACAAGTGTTAAAAATTTCCCACGTATTCGATACTAGCAACGCAGAGTACGCAAATATGCTGTATATTTAGAGTTTCCGCCATAGCAAAGCTCATGCTGATACTGTCGCTTTCAGAAACGTCGAATTCCTGATCGTCGCATTTTTTGCAGAGTTTTTAACATATTCTGTGAAAGAGGCAGGCTTCCCGGAGCGCATAATGCATGTGAACTAGGCGTTTAACATACCGCGCAGAAACAGCAACACTTCATTAACATCGTTCAGCGTAAACAAACATCCAGTACGCGTCGACTGTCTTCACAGCTCGACGATCCATTAACAAATTTAATGAAGCAAGTGCGTACACAGTGCTGTATGACTTGACATTTGCACTGGCTAAATACAATTTGTGATGTGCTTTCGTAAATACTATTTAGTGTTGACGACATGAAGTAACAATAACCATAATAATTATCTATGGTTACAAAGAAAAAACCACGTTTTTGGATTCGTTTATCTACCACTATATGGCGCGGCGTGAGGCATGCGACATGATAGTTAACATATTGATCGGCATCGATGTCTTAAAAAGTACGAATGGCAGTATAGTATCTGAATAACTAAAGGGCGTTCCGTTGGTCGCGCCGACTGCAACTGTATATATTCATCACTGAGCCCTTTTCTTTTCTACAACACGTATCTCAACCTCAGTTTTCCCGTTCGGAGGCCCTGTCGTGATAGTACCACTACTTGTTCTTAAAGACATGAAATGTATTCGCATTTGCGACTACGGACAACCATCAGTTGTATAATGAAATGACTACAATGCAAATATGTGCCGGGCTCGAAGAGGCGTTTCCCGCTACATCGCCAGATGTCGCCTTACCATAAGTCTACCCGAGCTCGACTCACGGCCGTACCGAGTCTTCCATACATCATCAACCATGTGTATACAGCCTCTACCTGCACATTCATTACGTATATTTTCGTACAGGGGAGACATTTTCATTGAACGTAGCTTGCCCGGTGTCGGCGGATAAAGACGGTATTGTAGTGCCGGTGTTGTTCAAAATCATGATACAGTGTGCATGTATGTCCGAAGGAACATTGCATCGTAATTCTAAACAACACAGGCACTACAATACCGTGTTGATAAGGATTATACGTGCCACCGCTGAATCTTCAGTTTAATGGGTTAGATGTAAATAGACGACTACAGAAGGTCGAAGCGCGAGCTGACCTAAGTAAAAGATGGTCGAGATTCACAGTAACATATATTCACCTGAGAGCACAGATGTGAAATGGAGTGGCGTGGTTAGTTATTTGTGAAGTGGTAAACATATATTACTATTTCAAGTTATAATCTACCAAACACGATTTCAGAATGATAAATGCTTACATTATCTCGGAAATCGATCTACTTTGTTTCAAACCGTTTTTGTCACCTCCTGGAACAATCCATTAGATTTCGCACGTGCAGCCTTAGAAACTCCCATTCTTCCTCTGACGTTTCGGTCACTTCCCGAGGCGGCCGACAGACCTCAGCTACAGGACGTGTGTCCGTCTATTTACACATGAGGAACGCCCCACTGTGCATGCGGCCACATGTTTATAAGGCCCAGAAATATTTCCTGGGTGGTTGGTTAGTTGGTTTGTGGGGGCTGAAGGGACCAGACTACAAAGGCCATCGGTCATGAGTGGCGAAGGACTTAATATAAAATCACTGAAAGTAGTTGAGGAACAGTTACCTTAGTCGCTCGAGCAGGCCGCGGTGGCCGAGTGGTTCTAGGCGCTTCAGTCCGGAACCACGCGGCTGCTACGGTCGCAGGTTAGAGTCCTGCCTGGGGCATGGATGTGTGTGGCGTCCTTATGTTAGTTAGGTTTAAGTAGTTCTAAGTCTAGGGGACTGATGACCTCAGATGTTTAGTCCCATAGTGCTTAGAGCCGTTTTTTAGTCGCTCGAAACATGTTGAGATATTGATTTGCCATTAGAGGAGGCACTGTAGCGATTTATTTGGGAGTTAATCAAATCAAGGGTCTCAGTCTACGATTTTCCTGGTTAGAACCACTTCACGATTAACTAAATGCATCTGCAGATGAACTTCTACTGATATTTTAACAAGGGTGTCGCAGAAAGATGAAGTTGACACCAGAGTTTTGATGCTGTGTGTATATAACAGGACATCTGGTGTCTGTGCAGTGTTGTGTCACGATGTATTTATCGGGTTGCACGAGCAGCGTGTACTGTCAATGTTTCGTGCACTTCTAATGTACCACTACGACCCACTCGGCCTGAAGTAGAACTGCTCATTGTTTTAATTCCAATTTTAACGTCGGAAAACAAATGACGGAAGAAATATTTTTGATGTGTGATATGAACACAAAATCACAATTTTTGGAATTTTTCCCCTTTACTTGTACTGTGAAACTTTGCTTAAGAGCAAAATTTCATGATTCTAGGTCAACAAGAAGTATCCTATACGTTTGGATAAGCGAGTTTGCAAGCATCAATACACCTGAGATAAACGGACGTGTCTTTTGATTACACTGACTTCGCAGGTTCAATTGTTCACACTGCCACCAAGGGACTATAGACCTCAATATGTGACAAAAATTTCTACTTAATAAGTCGGCCGTCTCCTGAGAAAAAGTGTTTTTAACTGTCGGACAGACACACAGACAAATAGACGACAATGTGAGAGTGTAAACGATCCGTTTTTACCGTTTCAGACCCTGATTCACCGCCAAGGGCTGCTGATAAAAATTTCTTCATTGCACAACCAGTTTCGGTCCGCAGACAACAATCGGCTATCACAAATATACGCAAAGGCTAAAAAGGCGATATAAAATCAATGGCGTCAAATAACATAAAATCCATGATTCGCTTCGTCTGCCTTTCGGAGCATCGTGTCATCCTTTACGAAACCAAGAAGTGCTGTCATCTTCAGTGAAAAAACTTAGTGCTTGGTGAGGAATCGGCCCATCTTTGGCCAGAAAGCTGTTAGTCAAATGAGGTTTAAATATACAGTCTAACTATCTAAAACTCCATTACTATTATATGAAGGTGCATAACTAAGACATTAGCATACGTTCCAATATCATGTTTATTTGCTTTGGCGAAGAATCCACACATTGCTGGCCTGTTCAGTGTTTGTAAAGTGACACGTTTCATACGAAGTAAGCTTTTAAAGTATCTGTTAAGAGCCATTAATGGATTTATGTCTTCTTCTTTTGCCTTTATCCCGAACCGACAAGCGACGGTATGGTTGTTATCGGCATTGTTAGTCTTAGAGGGTGGCCGGATGGCCTCCCTTTCGACACCCCTTTAGCCTCTGGGGCGGCAGTGCCAAGAATGTCTGCGTGTAGTGTTATTTATAGGGAACTGTGCAAACGTTTTTTAAGGCGGGACGAGGGTACCAGCCCGGTATTCACCTAGCGGGATGTGGGAAACCGCCTGAAGACCACGTCCACGCTGGCGGGCGCACCGGCACTAGTCGCTGATCCGCAGCACCATGCGGATTCGACCCGGAGCCGGTGCGCTTGCCCGAAACCCAGAAGCGACTTGTTAACACGCGCGGGTGTCCGTACGTATGCCAAATATACAGGGTGACAAATATGAAGTATATGAAATAACTCGTCATAGCTTCTAGACGGTTTGCGTCATGACTTTCAAACTGCACGGCTGACGACGGGACATGGTGGGAATTAGTACGCGCATGCATGGTTTGGTTTAGCGACGAAGCCCACTTTCATTTGGATGGGTTCGTCAATAAGGAAAATTAGAGCATTTGGGGGACTGAGAATACGCATTTCGCTATCTATAAATCTCTTCACCCTCAATGGGTGACTGTGTGGTGTGCAACTTCCAGTCACGGAATAATCTGCGCGATATTCCTTTATGGCACGGTAACTACCGGACGGTACGTGAAGGTTTTGGGAGATGATTTCATCCTCATTATCCAAAGTGACACTGATTTCGACAAGAAGTGGTTCACACATGACGGAGTTCGACCGCGTCGAAGCAGGAGAGCCTTTGATGCCCAGGGGCAGCAGGTTGGGGACCGCATTCTGGCTCTGGGGTACCCAGAGGCCACTGGCATGAGCCTTGATTGGCCGCCATGTTCTCCGGATCTGAACACATGCGACTCCTTCTTGTGGAGCTCTATTAACGACAAAGTGTACACCAATAACCCCAAAACCATTGGTGAGCTGAAAACAGCCATTTACGAGGTTATCGACAGCATCGATGTTCTGATACATCAGCGCCACGGCATCGCCAATGATGGCAGGCATATCGAACATGTCATAACCTAAATCAGAATATCTGTAGTGACCTTCACATGTTGAAGAAAGAGTGTGCACGCCGTAGTTCGTAACTAATTTGTGTTTTTTCCACATAGTTCAATAATTGTCTCCTTGTATCCGTAATCGCTTTCCGAGTGAAAGAATTTAGGCATTCTTGGCGAAATCGATGATTTACAACCTCTCAGGTTCGCAGCATGGCTGTTTTTTTCGTTTTTTCGTTTTTTCGTTTTTTCGTTCACAGTATTTCACCGCAGTCCCTAGTTGCCTTCCTTGGTTGCTCGTTGTTTGGATTCTAACCATATTGTCAAGGGACACGAACCGCGCTATCGTAGCGTAGTCACGACCGGAAATTTCACGGAGATTTATGAATGCCGGGAAACAATAGCTGGGGTAGCTTGCAGCCTGTTCCGATCAGTTTGGCTGGAAACAAGTGAGCACTTGGTGAAGACAACTAGGGCAGTTGTCGAAATGTCGTGCAAAGAAAATGACAAGTCCTCTGCAAATCAGAAATTTTGTTAACCGTCTTTTCATCTCCAGATTGTTCATGGACATGCTGTAATAGATGGACATCGCTGTTCGCCGGTGTGTCATTTCAGTAATGACAAACAGTAACACTTAAAATGAAGTGCGTGGATAGCAGCCCACTCAGTGTGTGCTCTGTGTGATGTTAGTACATGCATAGGCGAAGCATTTCTGCCATAATAAGTCAACGGAGAGAATGGACAGATCGAATGAGGTTCCAAAAGTTTTGTCATTTCGTCAAGAGTATTTTACACGAGTACAGGATAATTATTAACAACACACAGTAACAGCGTCAAAAAAGCACTAAACCGAACCATTTCACTGATACAGTTAAGAGACTATTCATCTCAGAACTAACTGAAGTGAAACGCTGAATTGGTGACGGTACTGCATTAACAAATCCCGTCATTGGAAATGACTGAAGATGACTGGTGATGCAACCTAGGTACACAGAACCGTTACTGAACGATCCGCAAAAGGGCGGCCGAGAGGCGGTGCACCCGTCAACGGGTAAGCTTTCGCTTACAGAATTAGCCTACCCTCTAATTACAATGCCTTTTTAATTTGTTTTTTCCCTTTTAGATATTGCAATTGTTAGTTTCGTTAAGAAATTTTTTAACTGACTCAGCTCTAATTGCTAAGCTCTTTTCTATTTGTTTGTTGACTAAATAACAGCTCGGCTGAATCACAGACAGCAGCGGGACACCCTGTTACGATGTTGGCGTGATTGCATAGTTATTCCTACGAGAAAAACAGCACTTTTACGAATCTGAGATGTATTAGCAGATGGTAGTTGTGCGACTACTGACATTAGGTTTGTTCGAATATCTCGACTACCCAGTATAAGCAGGAGGTATGTTTCGGGCTCGAGGCCCGGGGTGATGCACTGCTTAATCTCCCACAAAAGCTTCACTTCAGTACGCACGGCAAAGATTCACTGTCATATCAGCTCACTTCTGGGCATCTTTTTAACCCTGCTGTTCTGTTCACTTTTACTTGACATATATACTGTTCGGGTCAATATGACCCGACATATCAAAATGCTTTAGAAACATAAATTTTGGTACAGTTTTAGCTATCGACATTGTTGTTCTATTCCAGTACCTTGTTAGTAATAATAATAATAATAATAATAATAATAATAATGGTAATAATAATAATAATAACAATGCATACAACTTTATTGAGGGATATTTTTCATTTAAATATGCACATAAATTTGAAACAACAGACAGTTTCCATTACAGGCATTCAACTTAGAAAGCACTACAGTTTTTCCATACTTCTATTCTTATTGTTGACAGTTTAGACGTAAGTATTGACATTTTCTAACAACAGACAGTTGTCATTACAGATATTCATCTTAGAGCACACTACAGTACAGAACACACTACAGTTTTTTTATTACATTCCAACATAGAAAGCACTACAACTTTAGAATCCTCTCTTCTTACTGATTGTAGTTTAGGCACAAGTATTCACATAAATTTGAAACAACAGAATTTTCAATACAATCATCTTATAAAATACTACAGTTCTTTTCTTACTGCTTGCACTGTGGACACAAGTAGGTTACATGTTTCTTGCAAATATGTTTACTACATTTTCCACACACCATGTTTGTTTTATTGTCATTACTTGATGGACAGAACTTACAGCGTGCACGTTTTGTAGATTTTCTTGTTGTTACCGATTCTGACACACCACCCACATCATTCGGGTTTTGGATGCTTGTGACCATTCTCAAAGAATCTTCTGTTCTTGGGAAATGCGTTCTTGATGCAATATGTTCTTTTATCAGTGACTTTCCAAGTTCCTCCAAGAATATTCTCCTTCTAGTCAATTTGCTTGCATTCCAATTAGGGTCAACCGAAATCCACAAAACGTATGCATTATAAGCAGAAACATCAAGAATATTGTAGAAAACTATCATTGGCCACCTATTACTTTTTCGTTTGCATGTATATGTACCTAATAACTGATCAAGCGTGTCTACAGCACCTTTGGTTGAATTATAGTCCAAAATCATTTTTGGCTTCTTATCAGCCCTGTCACTGATTTCCGCATCATGGTGGAGAGTGCTCATAAGTACAACATTCTTGTGTCTCTTAGGAATATAATTAACCACAGTAGTGTCATTTGTGAAGTAAAATGAAGAGCTGTGTACCTCCTTGTTGGTCATTTTGTGTGGAAGCTCCGGCTTATTTTTCCGTATAGTTCCCAACATAGTCAATTTCCTTTTCAGAAGCAGCTGCCCCAAATTGTACGACGTAAAAAAGTTGTCACACGTGATATTCTGACCACGTAACTCAGAAGTGAGATCAGATACCACCCTCATTCCCTGATTTCTTTCTGGTGCCGCTCCACTCACCTTTCCTGTATAAATTTGGGCTTTCAGTACGTATGAAGTTTTGCTGTCACACATGGTCCATATTTTGATCCCATATTTTGCCGGTTTACTTGGGATATACTGCTTGAATGGACAGCGACCTCTAAATGCTACTAACTGCTCGTCAACAGTAACATTTTCTCCTGGATTATACAGTTTAGGAAGGACCTCTACCCACTTCTCCCAAATACTACGAATTGCGGCAAGTTTGTCAGTACGTCGTCTTTCCTCTCTAGTAGATTTCTTGTCAAATCGCAGGACACGTGATATCTTACAGAATGTTTCATGAGACATGGTTGCTCGAAATATGTTTCGCCCAGTATCTTTATCCCACAAACTTTTTGTAGACTCCCCATGAGATCGATATACACCCGCTAGGAGTAAGAGTCCTAAGTATGCATGGAAAACAGAACCATCAATATCTGTCCACTGTTCACCATAAACTCGCTGCCCTTCAATATTTGTCATCTCTATTATTTCATTTTGAAGCGCTGTGTGAAATACTGCTTCAAATGAACATTTTACATCAGATATTCTGCTGACTGCATACCTGGTAACTCCTGGGGTACTCTTGATGATGTTCGAAGCTGGTAGGCGACCATGTTGTGCTGGTGGATGCAACTGCCATTCTATATTCCCATTTTTAGAAAGAAAAGTCTCTACACTATTTTGTATGGGCTGTGGACTGTCGTAACTGTCATCGGAACACTCGCTTTCAGATGCATTGCTGATGTGATCTTCAAACTCAGAAAGTGATCCTTCATCTGGTGAGGCATTTACTATTTCTTCCAACTCACGATCATTCAATGGTCTCATCGCCATGGTGTCACAAGTCAAACTGGGCAGAAACAAAGCATTCCAATTATTGAGAACTGCCAATTATTATTTCCTGGGGAAAGCAACAAACAAGCCCATTGTTGTGAACGCATGGAGCTTTAGGTGATTGTTGAGAGTAAGTTGGAATGATGCAGTCACTATTCCCACACAACACAACAAAAATAATTTTCGCCATTTCCAGATTTTAGAAATAAATACGAGTTACACTAAACATATTTGTGTCGGGTCATTATGACCCGAACATTACATATGCAACTATTACAGTTGAAGCCCAAACTTCTTAAACTTTTTTAAAACCTTTTAAAACACATGCTGCTCATCCATTTTCAGACAAAGTCACAAAGTTTCATAAATATATATTGGTATTTACATAATGTAAAATAACGTTCATATTCGTTTCGGGTCATATAGACCCGAACAGAACAGCAGGGTTAAAGATGGTGAGAGTGTCTTCATTACTTTAAAATGTTATAAAAATTCTTCTACATAACAGTTACGATTTGCTCGAGTTTATCATGCTATTTTATCTATTAACTGTAGGAAAAGCGTGGTAGGTGCAGAAGTATAAACATTTGATAGGCTGGCTGTGGACATGTCTTCTGAATATTTAAAGACACGTTCACGGTGACGGGATGTTGAACATTCCCATCTCCTCGTTACAGAAATGAAAATCCCCTATCCCCTTTATATAACAGTAAAGGTTAAACAGTTAAAATGCGGTTCTTGTTGGTCTGTGATTTAGAAATTGCGAGTGTTTATGAAACAAAAGGCAAATAAAAATAATTATCTGTGCCAGTCTCTTATTTCCTCTCACAACATATTTCCGGGACTTACAGCCTTGTTTTCAGGTGGACAAATGGATTACGTGATTTTTTTTCTTTTTCCAATATGTAACGATTTATCTGTCTCAATATATTGCTACCCCTGTACGATCTATGGACTGTTTTTGTTTCGTGTTTGTTTGCGATTGAGCGATTCAGATCCGTTTTTGATACGACCGTACATGTAGTTTTTTGTGAAATTTATCGTAAGTAGCTTTCTTGTTTATTTTACTAAACGGCTAAATCACCCGGTCACAGTTGCACACTGCCTATGTAACGGCTTCCAGGAGCAACAAAAATCAGATTTTTCAGCATTTCACTTAATTACTAACCCAATTTAAAATACTGTCATAATCTAGTCATTAAGAAGTATAATCTTACGCTAAACGTTTAACACGATAACCCAAGTGTTAAAAGTCTGAAACTGAGTAACTCAAAGCGCGCAAATTACCCAGATTATATTCATCCAGTATTTCAGAATAAGAGCACTAACGACTTCCAGCAAATTTTCCACACAATTTCAAACCTTTTCGAAACTATCTCTTACTGACAACACTACAAGGCACGACGTTTTAATTTATTACTTCTTTACTAATAACTCTGTTCACAATACATTTTGCGGACTATATATATATATATATATATATATATATATATATATATATATATATATATGACAGAATGTGCGTGCATGATTATAGTAAGGTGGAAAAAATCACTGGACTGTGATATGCACATACACAGATGGCGGTAGAATCGCGTACACAAGGTATAAAAGGGCAATGCATCGGCGGAGGCGTCATTTGTACTCAGGTGATTCGTGTGGAAAGGTGTTCGACGCGATTATGGCCGCACGATAGGAATTAATTGTCTTTGAACGCGCTATGGTAAGTAGAGCCAGACGCATGGGATATTCCATTTTGCAAATCATCAGAGAATTCAATATTCCGAGATCCACAGTGTTAAGACTGTGACAAGAACACCAAATTTCAAGGACTACCTCTTACCACGGACAGCCGGCCGGTGTGGCCGTGCGGTTAAAGGCGCTTCAGTCTGGAACCGCGTGACCGCTCCGGTCGCAGGTTCGAATCCTGCCTCGGGCATGGATGTGTGTGATGTCCTTAGGTTAGTTAGGTTTAAGTAGTTCTAAGTTCTAGGGGACTGATGACCACAGATGTTAAGTCCCATAGTGCTCAGAGCCATTTGAACCATCTTACCACGGACAACGCAGCGGCTGACGGCCTTCACTTAGCGATCGAGAGCAGCGGAGGGTCGTGGTTGTAACAGACAAGCAGGTTGCACTCAGCCCTTGACAGGCAAACTGAGGAGCTACTTGATTGAGAAGTAGCGTCTACGGGCTCGGAAACTGCTATACGGCCGGGAGAGCGGTGTGCTGACCACATGCCCCTCCATATCCACATCCAGCGACGCCTGTGGGCGTAGGATGACACGGCGGCCGGTTGGTACCGTTGGGCCTTCACGGCCTGTTCGGACGCTGTTTCATTTTTTGATGCGTAATGTCAACGAGCCTCAACTGTTCACGAGTCGTCTAAAGAACATTCTGGTCAAGTCGAGCGAATGGTTTGGCCGTCCAGATTGCCCGACATAAATCGCATCCAACATTTATCGGACATAGTCAAGAAGTTAGTTCGAGCACAAAATGCTGCACCGGCAACACTTCCGCAATTATGGACGGCTATCCAAGCAGCATGGCTCAGTATTTCTGCAGGGGACTTCCAATGATATGTTGAGCCCATGCCACGTCGAGTTGCTGCAGGGCAAGCAAAAGGAGGCCCGACACGATAGTAGGAAGTATGCCATCTACATCTACATACATACTCCGCAATCCACCATACGGTGCGTGGCGGAGGGTACCTTGTACCACAACTAGCGTCTTCTCTGCCTGTTCCACTCCCACTCTCGTATCTTTGTGGTCTTTCCGCGAAATGTAAGTTGGTGGCAGTAAATTTGTATTGCAGTCAGCCTCAAATGCTGGTTCTCTAAATTTCCTCAGTAGCGATTCACGAAAAGAACGCCTCCTTTCCTCTAGAGACTCTCACCCGAGTTCCTGAAGCATTTCCGTAACACTCGAGTGACGATCAAACCTACCAGTAACAAATCTAGCATCCGGCCTCTGAATTGCTTCTATGTCCTCCCTCAATCCGACCTGATAGGGATCCCAAACGCTCGAGCAGTACTCAAGAATAGGTCGTATTAGTGTTTTATAGGCGGTCTCCTTTACAGATGAACCACATCTTCCCACAATTCTACCGATGAACCGAAGACGACTGTCCGTCTCCCCCACAACTACCATTACATGCTTGTCCCACTTGATATAGCTCTGCAATGTTAAGCCCAATTATTTAATCGACGTGACTGTGTCAAGCACTAAACTGCTAAAGGAGTATACCAACATTACGGGATTCTTTTTCCTATTCATCTGCAGTAATTTACATTTATCTATATTTAGAGTTAGCTGCCATTCTGTACACCAATCATAAATCCTGTCCAAGTCATCCTGTATCCTTCTACGGTCACTCGACGACGACACCTTCCCGTACACCACAGCATCATCAGCAAACAGCCGCACATTGCTATCCACCCTAACCAAAAGATCATTTATGTATATAGAAAACAACATCGGATCTACCACACTTCCCTGGGGCACTCCAGATGATATCCTCACCTCCGATGAACACTCACCATCGAGCACAACGTACTAGGTTCTATTACTTAAGAAGTCTTCGAGCCACTCACATACCTGGCAACCAATCCCATATGCTCGTACATTAGTTAGGAGTCTGCAGTGCGGCACCGAGTCAAACGCTTTCCGAAGTCAAGGAATATGGCATCCGTCTGATACCCTTCATCCACGGCTCGCAAGGGCGAGTTGCGTCTCGCAGGAGCGATGCTTTCTAAAGCTGTGCTGATGCATGGACAGCAACTTCTCTATCTCAAGGAAATTCATTATATTCGATCTGAGAATATGTTCGAGAATCCTGCAACAAACCGATGTTAAGGATATTGGTCTATAATTTTGAGGATCCGTTCTTCTGCCTTTCTTATATACAGGCGTCACCTGCGCTTTTTTCCAGTCTCTCGGGACTTCACGTTGGGCTTCACGTCACTGTATAAACATGAAAATATTGTTGGGCTCGGGAGCTGCAAAATTTGGTGTCCTGCAAGCAGCTGAAGGGAACCGCGCTCCGTACGCGGCCGTGGCACAGCCGCGCCGCGGAGTTGGAACGCGGCCCGAGACCGGCCGGCCGGACGAGCAGCTTGACTCACGCGGCTTATCAGCGGCCCGCCGAATGTGGCTGGCCCGATAAGCGCTGCCAGCGGTGTTTACTCGCTGCCGGAAGTCGGCAGCGGGCAGCGGGCAGCACCGGCAGAGGCAGCTGTCTCCGTCAAGCGCTCTACACTGCCATCACAAGAGGCTCAGCTTCCGGAACACGAAAACCTAATTTCAAAAACCGTTTTCTGCTGCCGTGTTTACATGTTGGTGAAGACACGAAGAGGTTTTGCTGGACAGGCCAATGTTGGTTTGCTGGTTGTCAGTTGTTTCATACAAATGGCCTCGGCAAATCAGCTGTTCTGCTTTCAGATTTACTCAGCACAATGGCTGTTTCTCTTCATTTAAATACACTCTAACACAAAAGAAACGGGGCACCACGAAGGAGTTATCCGAATGGGACGGAAATCGGCACATGTCGTTAACATGCTGTGACAAATAAATGATTACAATTTAAAAAAAAAGATGATTAATTCAAGAGAAATAGCTTCACAAATAGAGCAAGGTGCCGTTCGATTTCATTACGGGGCCCTTACAGCACAGCGGCACGTCGACAATATTTTATGCCCGGCGTTGTTGTCCTTCATTGTAAGCCATCCTGGGCCTATGGTTTTGCAAAACGATGCCCTCCAAACCACAGCGAGAATTTCTACTGCTTGTCTTAAAGTGTTTGCCGTACGCTACCTTGGCGCGTCATCTCCCTAGTTCAGAACGTATGGAGCCTTATGGGCAAGGCCCTCTAACAAATTCGGGGTTTTGACGACTCGACGCACCGGTTTGACAGAATTTGGCACGACATCCCTCAGCAGGACATCCAACAACTCTGTCAATCAGTGTCAAGCCGAATAACTGCTTGCGTAACAGCCGGAGGCGGCTGGTCCCGGCGGAGGTTCGAGTCCTCCCTCGGGCATGGGTGTGTGTGTGTGTGTGTGTGTGTGTGTGTGTGTGTGTGTGTGTGTGTGTGTGTGTGTGTTTGTCCTTAGGATAATTTAGTTTAAGTAGTGTGTAAGCTTAGGGACTGATGACCTTAGCAGTTAAGTCCCATAAGATTTCACACAAATCTGAACATTTTTTGAAGAGCCGGAGATGGACCCAAGCAACAACACGTTTTGTAAAGCAGGTATGAAGCACCGCAGCAGTGCATCACACTAAATGCAATTTTTGCAATTTGAGTAACGACCGGCGACTTAATGACCTTATCACGCGAGGTTGCACAATTTCTTATGCATCCTAATCTTCTATTTCACACGAATGGAAATCAAATCTATCTACAAAATCAAAGTAATTTTAGTTACGAGTGTAAATTCGGAACAATAAAATTCAAAGTAAAATATTTTGATAATTCGTTAGAATATTAATTTACCACAGAAGCTGACTGTACATATTTAATGTTGTGCTGCGTAAATGTATTACCCGTCCTCCCAAAATAGCGTATAGCAGTTACAGCCCAAGGAAGCAAGGTGTGCGTCAACCAAAGGTGGATCACTATTCCATTTGTCCTTTGGTGAAAAATAGATGCGATGTTTCGTGTACTCTGAGCACATTAGAAATGGAAGAATACTTGCACGTACTGCTCCTCGCGCGGTTCCAAACCGCACAAGCACAAACGTCTCTTGGTTGAGCTACGAAGCGCACGAAGAGCGACTTTGACGGCAGTTAAAAATGGTTCAAATGGCTCTGAGCACTATGGGACTTAACATCTGTGGTCATCAGTCCCCTAGAACTTAGAACTACTTAAACCTAACTAACCTAAGGACATCACACACATCCATGCCCGAGGCAGGATTCGAACCTGCGACCGTAACGGTCACGCGGTTCCAGACTGAAGCGCCTAGAACCGTACGGCCACAACGGCCGGCTTGAGGGCAGTAATTCCGCGCAGAAGACGAAACGTGTAAAAAAACACAACTCTGCATTAGCGTATAACGATCCTTTGTGACAAATAACACACTGATTTCCTCGACACAAATCACTTATTGACGCGACAGTTTTTTGAGACATCGACACAAAAGCGCTTGCGCGCCTTGGTTCCCCCAAATTAATCTCTTTCGCTCGCTGGGAAAAGATAACCATATATTGTTGATTATGGAATAAAGAAATGCCAGTGAGATATCATTGTCTTTGGGGCGCCCAGAGAGAACGCGAGAGAGAAAGGTATAAATAAAACTGTTGCACTGTAAGGCTATAATAAGGAGTTTATGAAACCGACGTGGGAAAAAAATCTAAATTTCAACGGTTGGCTCTATCATATCTGCAACTGACCCCCTTAGGAGTGGAAGACGCCATAAACAATTTTCATGCATGTTAAAGAACATGTAACCCTACTAACTTGCTTAAGTGGTAAAGGAAGAACACCAGCTTGCAAGAGGTCGTATAAGTGATCCCAAAAACATAAACGATATAAACGGAAGCTCTAACTTTAAATTTGAATATTTTACGTTTGGTACGACTTTGACATGATTATCAAATGAAAAGAGAAATAACTCTAACCAATAACTTTTGGTGATTTTCCCACTAAGCGTTACCTCCATAACCAGATGTACAGGGTAGCGCACGAAATGTTACCAATTGTTTCTTTCACAATTTACGACGCACATTAGATATCCCGCTAGGATCTCTACAGCAGTACCAGCAGAGCTTGGAAAAACAGATGAGTTACGAAATGACGTTTAATTCACGATACTGCCGCTAGGAGACTAGTAAGCAGCAATGGCTGACAATGAAATACTGACGACACAGCAATGATCGGCAATTGTGTTACTTTTTCATGAAACTAAAAGCATTGTTGTGACTCATAGGCATTTTCGACAACAGTTTAACACACGATGCGTCCCTTGCAAGAAGACCATCCACAGGTTGTACGATAAATTTGTACAGGAAGGAACAGTATTGGAAGCAAAGAGACCTCGGCCTAAGCTTGTTTGTTCGCTAGAGAATATTGAAGCGGTACGAGTTGCTGTACAGAGAAGTCCCGGTAAATCGTGTAGAAAGGCAGCAGTGAAACTGGGAATATCCAGACGCTCCGTTCAACGCATTCTTAAAAGTGACCTCCATATGTACCCATACATGATGACCTGTGCACAGAAGCTCACTGAAAAACACAAGCAGCAGAGACTACTGTTTGCTCAGTGGGCGAAGGATAGGGAAGAAACACTTAACAACGTTTGGTTTTCAGACGAGGTGCATTTTCATTTAGACGTCGTGGTTAACAAACAAAATGTACGCTTTTGGGCCACTGAAAACCCACAAGTGCTTCATGAACGACAACATTATGCTCCGAGGATTACAGCGTGGCAGCAATTTCCAGTCACGGACTTATTGGACCCTTTTTCTTTGAAGATACTGTGAACAGCGAGAGTTATTTGAGCATGCTTCGCAATAGCTTCATTCCCCAGCTTCTTGCTACTGCCTTGCCCTTCAACACGCAGTGGTTCATGCAAGATGGAGGAAGGCGACATACTGCAAACACTGTGTTGGAGTTTTTACACGAGCATTTCGACATGCGGATCATTTCACTCAGGTTTCCAGGTAGATTCAATGACGGACGAAATTGGCCCTCCAATAGACCAGACCTCAATCCATGTGACTTTTTTCTTTGGGGGTACCGAAAGGAAAAAAATTTCCCGAAACGTCCACGTGATTTAATGGAGCTCAGAAGACTTATTATTCAAGCTTGCAGTGAAAATACGGAAGACCTGTGTCGTAGGGTAATCACTAACTTCAATGTTCGTTTTAAGGAAGTTAGGAAACGAAATGGTGGACATATTGAGCATGTGCTGAGTTAGAACAAATCTCCATGGACGGCTCTTCATTGTAATATATGTTCCTTTCAGATTGTGTTGACAATAAGTTTATATTCAAAAACAAAATGGTAACACATTTCGTGCGCCACCCTGTATTTAACTTAATGAGACTTGTTAATTTAAATAAATGCAGCAGATTATAGCTTTTTACTCCCAAAACGCTTAGTGGGATAATCAGTAGGTGTGACTGCTTACAGCTATTTGTATATTCAGTTGATAACGAAAGATCTAACTTGTCGACCTGAATCAGAGCTACAGTTTCCGCGTTTCGTTGTCCCCATTAGTTACTTGCTGCGTAGCGCAGGAGTCATTTGTCGCTATAGCTGCGGTCTGCCTGACAGCTGGTCCAGTACTGATTGTATCAGCACGAACAATTACTTTCCGCACTGCCTTCACCTTTACAGTATATGGTACAAGGAACATGCTGAATGCAAATGCCTGGCCTCCGACATGGTTCTGGGCACACGCATCAGGTGGTGGCCGAAGTCCGACTGTGCTGGCAAACAACGCAGAACCCTCTGGCGAGTTACTACGTCTCACCTACAGTACTCCGCAAGCTAGCATACAGTACATGGCCGAGGATACCTTGCACCACTAACAGTCATTTCCTTCCCTGTTCCACTCGCAAAGGAAGCGAGTGAACAACTACTGTCTGTACGTCTCTGTACAAGTTCTAATTTCTCTTCGTGGTCAGTGGGCGAAATTTACGTTGGTGACAGTAGAATCGTTCTGCAGTCAGCCGCAAATGCCGTTTCTCTACGTTTTCTGGATATTGTTTCGCGCTAAGAGTGTCGTCATCCTTTCAGAGATTCTCATTTGAGTTCACTTAGGATCTCCGTAATACTCGCTTGTTGATCGAACCTATCGGTAACACATCTAGCAAAATGCCTCTGAATTACTTCGACGGCTTGTTATTCCGGCCTGGTGGGGATCCCAAACACTCGAGCAGTACTACAGAATGGGTCGCGCGAATGCCTCTGTACACGGATCCGTTTACAGACGAGCTATACTTCCCTGCAGCCCTCCTAATAAGACGAGGTCGAACATACGTCTTCCCTACTATATTGTTTTGCAGCATGACGCCCAGATATTTAATCGACGTGACTTTGGCAAGCAGTACACCACTAATACTGTATTCGAACATCACAGGATTGTTCTTGAAACTTCCTGACAGATTAAAACTGTGTGCCGGACCGAGACTAGAGCTCGGGACCTTTGCCTTTCGCGGGCAAGTGCTCTAACATCCTAGCTATCCAAGCACGACTCACGACCCGTCCTCACAGCTTCAGTTCTGCCAGTACCTCGTCTCCTACCTTCAAAACTTTACAGAAGCTCTCTTGCGAACCTTGCAGAACTAGCACTCCCGGAAGAAAGGATATTGCGGAGACGTGGCTTAGCCAAACCCTGGGAGATGGTAGAGCACAAGCCCGCGAAAGGCAAAGGTCCCAAGTTCGAGTCTCGGTCCGGCACACAGTTTTAATCTGTCAGGAAGTTTCATTTAAGCGCACACTCCGCTGCAGAGTGGAAATCTCACTCTGGAGGATTGTTCTTCCTGTTCCAGCCCCGGATCTGCGATATTTCCGAACCGGAGCAAAAATCTGATAGTGGCGCACCCCGCCCCCTATCCCGCCCCCTCAAGCGTCTGAGATAGAACAAAAAAATTTTTAAAAAACATATTTTTCAAAAATACGTTCATTTTGTAGCGCAAATTCTTCTGAGGAGTCTGATGTATAAAACATATATGTTCGAGGAAATGTAAGAGATGATATTTGTACTTAGGTGTGCACGCCTCTTCAGACAGCACTCTTATATCGCAATCACTGTATTTCGCTCTGTGGAATTCAAACGTGTATATTTTGTAATGGAAGCCATCAAACTTATATTCAGGACAGTGGAGATTAAAATGCCTTGTGGTCTCTCTCCTGCTCCCAGTCAGCCGGTTTGACATCGTAACCCTCTTAAAAAAAACCACAATTAATACTGGGTGGGATTATATGTGACCGGGAGAATAAGAACTCTTCAGAACATTTGCAATCTTTATTGCCTATTAGCTAACTTTCTCTCTTGTGTGACATAAAAGTAAACACAGGAAACATAAAAGCAATAAAGACAGGAGACACGTAGGACAGTATACATTTCTTCAGTCCTTAGGCTCCAACATTTTTTCTCTCTAATTTCGCTACAGCTTTACACAGCGTGCTTTCCTTTCTGCGAAAGAATTTGTTACCTCATCGAAGTTTGTCAAACGTTTTGGCACATGAAAAATCAAAATGTCGTTTTCTAATACTGAAAAAGCTGTTAAACAGTACCCAAGACTTGTGTGGTTTATCGATTATATCTATTCTGACACTGTCTGCTAGCTGAAACGAAATAGGCCTTTCTAATATTGCAGTCATTGTAACACCCGCCAAATAAGCGAGACTGTTTTGCCACAAATGGTCATTTTTATCCACCTCGTTTACATAAATAACACGACAGAATATAACTCAAAAAGTAACAAAATCGAATGCTTAGTAGGCCTACTACAAGCAAAAGGTTTTATGTTAGGAAATATTATCACGTTTCATTCATATGCTCCAGACTCTCAAGCATGAGATGTAGTAGTATCACGAAATTTTTATATAAATTTGGAATCGTCATATTCTTCCATATAATTTGTGATGTATCTGTTTCTTCTGCTAGGCGTTATTACCTGTTCGTACAAAGCGTTTTCCGCGCTATTCCGAGAATACAATTATGCGGCTGCGAACCAGGGGCTGAACAACTGGCCCTTAGTCATGTAGCGGTCTGGCAAAAAATTTCTGTCAAAATTTCATTTTCTTCGATAGACCGAGAAGATAATGTGTAATCTTTCTTACCTGTTATTTCTGTTAGCCGATTATTTCCACTCTGGTAGTCTGAATCTATCGATCTGGCTAACAATTATAACAACTCCTATCATTTGCACACCCAAGCAACCACATAAAAAACTGCGACTGGCTTTCACCAGTTCAGGTTTATTCGGCTCAGCTCGTATAGGCCCGTCGCCTTTTGTCTGCGGCTAAGTTTTTTGTTTCTCGATGCGACGGGGATTCCCCTCGCAGAGGCATCACATACATTATGCACGCATCCAAAAATCAACTAATGATTCGTTCAGAAATCAACTTCAAATGTGTTCAAAAATGTTAAAAAACCAACAGGGATGCGTTTCAAAATCACATGAACAATAACAATAGATAGATCAAAGTGCGCTGGATGCTAGGCACTTTGTGGAACAAGGTTTTTTTTTCTTCAAGAGTACGAATTTGGCGCCACCTGATATAGCCGCCCGGGACAGACCCCTTCCCCCCCCCCCCCCCCCCCCCCCAATCCGGGCCTGTCCCGTTCATCTCCATTAAGTAACTTACATTTTTCTACATTTTGAGTAGGCTGTCTTCCATCCCCTCAAACATAAATTCTATGGAGGGCATAAAAAGCTGACTAGTACAGCCAAAGTGGGTGTTCCTGACCAGGACAAGTCTACTGGCATTAAACATAGGCCTTAACTTGTGGAAGAGCTTTCTGAGAACGTACGGTTGGAGGACGTATTGTATGGTAGTGAATCATGGACTGTGTGAAGACTAAAAGATAAGAGAATCGAAGGGACTGTGATGTGTGCCACAGAAGGATGCTGAAAATTATAGCTTAAAAGTCTCTGATGAACACTCACCGTCGAGGACAACGGACTGAGTTCTATTATTTCACAAATCTCCGAGCCTCACACATCAGGGAACTCATTCCGTGTGCTGGGATCTTCGTTAACAGACTGCTTTAAACGCTTTCCGTAATTCTAGTAACGTGGACTCTGCCTGTTGTCCTTCATCCATGATTCGCAGGCTACTGTGTGATGCGAGAAGTGGGCAGGTTGAGTTTCGCACAAGCTATACTGAGACACAGTGAACATGTTTACAGATGGTAGAGTTCTACGTGCAGAACTTCCTCGTCGTCAATGTCGTTGCACACAGCACTTCAAATTTTGTTACACTTTAACTTTGGTATATCGGTGAATATGTGAAACAATATTTAGAATGACAGATGAACTAGCGTAGTTTTTCACTACAGCAGCCACTTCAAAAAGCCAAATCACAGTTTATATGTACACAATATACGGCGTATCTCTCGACAGTGACCAGCTTTCAGTTACATCTGAAATTTGGTACAGCGCATAAAATAGGCATGAAACATTGCGATGTACAAGCACTATAGTGGAGGTAAGGCCTCAACCATAATGTATTAAAACTGGGCTTTCGATCATAGAAGAAATAACTGTATTGCTTGGCTGAGATAAAGATCAGTCATTCAATAGGCTACTCTTTTCTATCTTGTCCTCCTTTCTCAGATCGGAATCCCAGTGATTAGATACGTACGTTTCCCTGGACCATTGTACCAGAAAAAATTTCAGAAAGAGGTTTGTCTTCATTCTAAGGGAAACGTTGGAACTGGTAATCTCCTCCCATTTACTCCCAACTGGAAACCTCTCTGCCCCACTACGTGGACGTCTGGTAAGTGGCTCTATAATGGACCGGATTTCGCAAACATTGATATAAAATCACTTTAAATTCTGCGCCCAACAAAAATCACAAAAAATTTGAAATTAACGTATGGTCTTTTTTTAAGTCATCAGTCTTGTGACTGGTTTGATGCGGCGCACTACGAATTCCTCTCCTGTGCCAATCTCTTGATCTCAGAGAAGCACTTACAACTTGCTGGATGTATTCCAATCTCTGTCTTCCTCTAGAGTTTTTATCCTATAGAGCTCACCCCAACAACCTAGGAATTATCGCAGAGGTTGAAAATACCGCTTCAGTTTTAAATTACTTTATTTTCACACGACCGGTTTCGGACTGTTATAAGCCCATACTCAGGAGTCGTAGCTGTGCTGTGGTCCCTGAGCACCGCGTGTACCAGGTACGGTGTGCTGCCTATGAGCGGAGAACAGTACATGGCGGAAGATAACTTGCACCACTAATAGTCATTTCCTTCCCTGTTCCACTCACAAATGAGGCGAGTGAACAACTACTGCCCATACGTTTCTGTACAAGTCCTAACTTCTCTTGTCTTTGTGGTCACTGTGCTCATAGGCACCACACCGCGCCTGGTACACTTAACAACACCTGAGGATTGGCTAATAACAGTCCGAAATCGGTTGTGTGAAAATAAAGTAATTTACAACCGAAGCGGTATTTTCAACCTTTGTTATAATGCTGAGTTGCGGATGTCCTGCCAACAGGATTGTTTGCTGGGAATTATTCTTTGATGCCTCAACAGAATGTCCTATCATCCTGTCCCTTCTTCTTGTCAGTGCTTTCCATACATCCGTTACCTCGCTGATTGTGTCGAGAACCTCCTCATTCCTTACCTTATCAGTCCAACTGATTTTCAATATTCTTCTGTAGCACTACATATCCAATGTTTCGAGTCTCTTCTGTTCCGATTTTCCCGCAGTCCATGTTTCACTACAATACATGCTCAAAAATTTCTTCCTGCGTTTGACACTAGTAGGCTTCTCTTGGTCAGGAATGCCTTTTTCCCAGTGCCAGTCTGCTTTTTATGTCCTCCTTGCTCCATCCATCATTTGTTATTTTGTTGCATATGAAACTTAACTTCATCTACTTCGAGATCACCAATTCTCATGTCATGTTGCTCGCTGTTTCATTTCTGCTGCTTCTCATTACTTTCGTCTCTCTTCGGTTTCATGTGTGGTACAGATCTTTATTGTGTGAGAAAAGTAAAAAATCTGTTCTTAATTTTGTGGTCAGAGCTTTGACATTCTTAGTGTTCCTATAGAACTATAGATAAGTGAGTTTCAGATTTTTTACGTTGTTTTTGTAGGAGACCGAGCATTTATAGCGATTTTCTAAGGATGCGGCTTGCGAAGCGATTTTCTAAGGATGCGGCTTGCGAATGCCCGCAGACAGTTGCGACAACTTTGTTACTGTGCACCTTAACGTCAGATGCCAACTAATTGAAATCAGACTACGTGCAGCGCGCGCCTAGAAACACCGGAGCGCACACTGTCGCTGTCTGTTCCGCCATTTCCCAGGCGTAAACTTGATGGCGCTGCCATGCCGACGGGCTTCGGTCCTCCTTGTCGGGTAATACAAGTGTCGGCGGAATTACGCTGTTTGTTAAACAGGCGAGAAATTAGCGACTGCGGTGAACACTGCGGGGCTGACAGACGCAGTCACGAGAGCAACAAGGCCCGCTCGTTGTCTCAGCTGCTGCCTCTCGTAACAAGGCCGCAGACTCCGCGCTGGAGGGCCACGCCAAACAAGTGGAGAACCTGACAACAACAAGAAGACGGGGCGAGCAGACCCGTTCGGTCGCGAACTGTGAGTAATCAGCAAACCGGTCCGCTGAAGCGGCCTGTGACGCAAGCGAGGCGAGGCGGGCGTGGACGCCCGGAGAGCGCGAGCTGCGAGTCTCTTCGCGGAAAAGAAATTTCAGAAGTGGTGGCGGCGTTTCGCAAACTGCTCGCACTCACTTTCGCTTCTCTCTCTCTCTCTCTCTCTCTCTCTCTCTCTCTTTCTATCCTGGCCCACCGTTAACGCGCCTTCCTCGACGAAGCCCGATGTGCGTGTGGCCGGCGTCTCAACTACAGACGAGCCAAGCACAGCCGGTTGGCCGTGATCGCCGCCTTATGACTCAGCGGTGCGCCTCACAAGCGCGGAGCCGCTCACTGCCTCGGGCAATGGCTGAGTAAGGGAAAGCTGCCATCGCACTGACATTTAACACGTAACTGCCCACAGGTGCTGCACGTATATCCACATGAACGTATAGTCCACTCCACCCACGCGCTGGAGGAATTTGGTATCAATGTTTGCCACTCGTGCCGGGACCTAGGGAAAAATTACAGAGCCAATACGTCGTTCTTAACGGCGGAGAATTGTCAGAAGCGGATGCTGTGGTGGGGTCCTTACAAATACTGTGCGTTTCTAACCTTTTTGCAACACATGTCTAATGTTGATAGATCACGACATGGGGAACAACTTTTGTTACAGAAAAATGTTCACTGACGCTTCCCCACAACGCTAGCGACTTTTATAATTGGTTATGGCCTGAAAGGCGGTAGATTATAGGCACTCTGCAGTGTACATAAGTAATGTGTATTGCCTACATTTCAGTCATTTGCTCCGCGTGGAAGGGCGTAGGCAGAGCTTCCATCTTTCTCCGGCTAGGCGCACACATTTTTAAAGTTTTCTTGTTTAAACTGTCATTGCAGATGCAGCACACCTGGTAAGTAGAACCTGCTAGTTTCGTCGTTCCAGGGCAGTGGAATTCGATATAGCGACGCCTTGCATCCCCGAGAACATTCTGACTCTAACAGAAGTTGTTACCTATGACGCTACCTATCACCATTCGATGTTCGTTGCAAGGACTTTGAAACACTCTGTATAAATGGCCTATGAGGCTACAAGGTCACTATCTGTCCCTCGCTAAAACTCTACCCCCGAACCACCAAATACAACGCACTGTTTACATCTGCACGTTAACGAATTTGCATTAAATACTCCATTTATATGACGTGACGTTATATACATGAGACACTAACTATTGTCACCGAGAATAACTCCGAAAGTATGACAGTAGCTGAAAAACTTGTGGGACAAATGTTGCTTGGGACAACGAGGGCCATAATATGACGTTGGTTTTTTTGTTGCTAGGTGGGGTCGCGTCGGTTTTTTTGTTGCTAGGTGGGGTCGCGTCAGATATGAAGGTCAACTTTGTTTTTTTAAATGGGATGCTATAGTTTGGTACTGATTTTCTGATAGCGGCTATCCAGACTAATCCAATGATGTGTAAGGTCTTTGAAGGTCAACGAAGGTCAAAAAGGTGACATGAACGTCCATTTACAAAAGGTGTTGGAAGTGATGACCATTGGTACCAATGCAGTGCTGTACAATAGCGATTCTGGCTGTTTGAAGTTTTACATTTCTAAAACAAACCACCCTTGGTCACAAACCGCGATTTTTATTTCAGTGTTTTCCTAGTCTACATCACTTTTTGAAGATGGGTTAGGAGCACAGTGGTACGATACAAGGTAGCACATTGTGACTATACTTTTTACAAAACTAAAACAAAAACAAGAATTACTATTACCAGCAGTGGTTACATAGTTTTTAGACACGGTAGATGTAGACACATTATCGCAGGGCAAAAGCACTGTAAGAAATATGTCCGAAAAGTCCGCGCCCAGAATGGCGGGAGTGGGGGAGGGAGTGTTGTTGGTGGTCGGTTCCTATTTAAGCTAGGACCATAGGGTAAAATTTTTTTGATTTAACCCCGACCAGCGGCCGTTTGCATCACGTCTGGAACAGTTGTCTTAGCGTAGCTGGTTACGGTGAATCAAACAAGGTTTGGAACCGGAGCTGGTGCACAGGCAAACAAACTATCCATCTATCTATCTACCTATCTATCTATCTATATCCGGATCCTGCTACAGCTACTGCCGGGTCTGGGTGCTGACGAGTCCTCTCCATTTGGCTAGGTCCTCCCACCACTTTTCTTCCTCCACTTGCTGCTAGGTCACACCTCCCTTTTCCACAGATATTCTCACTCCCTCTGCCCATACATCCTCTTAACATGCCCATACCATCTTAATCTCTTTTTTTTTTCAATTTCTTCTCTCATACTTTCTTCTTTAAGATCCTTTCTAATCTCTAAATTACTTACTCTGTCCATTCTTGTTTTTCCCTTCATTGCCCTGAAAATTTTCATTTCCTCTGCTTGCAGTCTGCACCAGTCCTTTTCTGTCACTGTCCATGTTTCTCCACCATAGGTGACAATAGAGAAGTAATAATTCTTATACATAAGATGTCTTGCTTTTTCTGAAACTTCCTTTTTCTAAATCAGGTGTTTTATTATTTGGTAGAAATTCCCTCCCTTCTGTAACCTCCTATTAATTTCGTTAGTTATTCTTCCATCCCTAGATATTTCACTCCCTAAATAAGTGAAACTTTCTACCACTTTGAGGGGTCTCCATTCAAGGTAATATTTCCGTTGATCCCTTTCTCTTTTCCAAATAGCATTACTTCACTCTTATCTTTATTTATTTTTAATCCATACATTTTCATTATTTCCTTCCACGCCTCACGTTGTAACTGTACATCTACCTCTTTAGCACCCCATATTACCATATCATCTGCAAAAATCATCTTTTCGTCTTTTTCTTTTACTATTTCTTTAACTGCCATATTCATTCCCTCCATCAAAACATTAAAAAGTGCAGGAGATAGAATACTTCCTTGCTTAAGTCCTTGTCTTATTTCGAAGTATTCAGAGTTCCCCAATGGTGTTCTAATTCTACAATTGGGTCCTCTGTACATTGTCTTTATTACATTAATGTATCCATCTTCCATATCTATCTTCTTCATTTCTTCCCAGAGTCTTTCCCTGTTAACTGGGTCATATCCCATTTCTATGTCTATAAAAACCATTATCACCCTTTTGCTATACTCCCAAGTTTATTCCATCAGGCGAGTCGATTAATTCCATTTGCGAAAGATTTTAATTAGGCTGAAATTAATGCTCAGTTAATTACAACCATTTTATGTACATCTTTCGGATTTCATATGCAAATACAGTCAGCCTTAGTAACTTCGGACTGGAGCGAGACTGATCGTTCCAATTTGGGCCACCGGCGTATCGGACCTTGGTCTAAGAGCTGTTTAAACGGTTTGTAAAAAATATTGTTCGTTTTGGTTTTAGGTGCAAAACATTTTTTGCTGGGAGCTTTCTGAAGCGCGCCACTTCTACACTTTAAGCTTGTACTAATCGGTTTTACGGGAAGAATTCCAAGCTAACGTAACTCTTACAAAGTTGGATTAACGGAAGAGATACAACAAACTATAAAAAGGTAGGAGACGAGGTACTGGCAGAAGTAAAGCTGTGAGGACGGGGCGTGAGTCGTGCTTGGGTAGCAAATTGGTGGAGCACTTACCCGCGAAAGGCAAAGATCCCGAGTTCGAGTCTCGGTCCGGCACACAGTTTTAAACTGCCAGGAAGTTTCAAGAATTGCATTATTTCACACGGGTTTGTTCAGTTACCAATTTGGCCCGACACTCGACAAACGGTTATTGTCGTCTTCCGAGCTGCAATGGAGAGTACAAAATTGCTCTATAAAAAATGGTTCAAATGGCTCTGAGCACTATGGGACGTAACTTCTGAGGTCATCAGTCCCCTAGAACTTAAAACTACTTAAACCTAACTAACCTAAGGACATCACACACATCCAGGCCCGAGACAGGATTCGAACCTGCGACCGTAGCAGTCGCGCGGTTCCAGACTGTAGAGCCTAGAACCGCTCGGCCACTCCGGCCGGCAGTACTCTATAGGCCTGTACTACACAGTCAGAGATATTTGAGAAATCTTTTATAGAAGCTAGTAGCGCAGTACACAGTGTAATACCGGCCACGGGTGGAGGTGTACGTGACGTGGCTGACTCTGCGCTGGCGGTAGTGGGAGAGCGCACGAGCGACGGAAGCTCGGCAGCCAGCTGGGTCCCTCCCCGCCACCAGCCGCCAGCCTCCAGCCACCAGCTGGGCCCTGGAGTGCCTCCCTGCGGCGCCGCAGCAGAGCCCGCGGGGGCGCTCTTGGCGAGCACGGCAAAGCCATCTCTCCCAGCCCCCTGTCGCCATAGCGATACGCTCTGACGAACTATGCCGCAATTCAGTGCTGCCGCAGAATAGACTTAAAACTGCGCCGGTCTAACCTAACCTTTACCCTTTGTAATAATTCGCCCGGTGTGCTGTTTAAGGACTGTCTATGTTTCCGGCCAAGACGGTTAAATTTTACGAGGGCTGTTCGGAAAGTAAGGTCGCGAAGTGAAAATCGAAAACTTTTTATTCGCAACAGCCTTCTAGCTACCTCACTAGTCGCTGCTCCGACTAAAGACATTTGTCGTGGCATTTTGCAAACTTTCCAGTAACCTCGTCACCGAAAGCAGCCGCCTGTGCTTTCCGCCAATTCTCTACGTTGGTCTGCCTTTCGTTGTTTGTGTCAAAAAAATGGTTCAAATGGCTCTGAGCACTATGGGACTCAACTGCTGTGGTCATAAGTCCCCTAGAACTTAGAACTACTTAAACCTAACTAACCTAAGGACAGCACACAACACCCAGCCATCACGAGGCAGAGAAAATCCCTGACCCCGCCGGGAATCGAACCCGGGAACCCGGGCGTGGGAAGCGAGAACGCTACCGCACGACCACGAGATGCGGGCTGTTTGTGTCAAAACGTTGTCTTCATAGCCAGTGGTTCATGTCGGTAGAGATGGACAACGGAGGGAGCCAATTAAGGGATGTATTGTGGGTGATCTAACACTTCCCTTCGAAAACGCTGCAGGACTGTCTTCATTCCCCATGCAGAATGTGGCTGAAAATTGCCTTGAAGAAACGCGTGACATTTATGCTGTGTGGGTTGCATAGCTTTAGGCGAAATCTCTGACCAGATCCACATACTTGTGGGAGACACTGTTGCTTTAGGCATTTCTACGTGATCATTTTGCGCTCTGAACTGAAAATAGCGGCGTGAAGCGATCGTCAGGCACACTAAAGACACTCCCCAACACATCTGCGCAAAGTTCCATCGGCTTTTGACAATAGTTTCCAGTTCGCGCCTAATCGGACCTTTCTGAATACGCCTCGTACAAAGCCTTATGATACTGTAGCGCAATGGCCATTACAACTACAACACAACAAACACAGCAAATGCATAAACTTTCTAACACTGATACTACACCCGCATGGATCGCAAATGTTGGTTGATGTAATCAAGAACTGGACTGAAAAGAAAACTGAACAGCACACAACTTACTATCATTTTGGTTCCATGTCAGGAAAGGGAACTAGACAAGCTTTCCCAGCAGTAAGAACTATTCTAGAAAGAAAACTGAGTATTATCAGGAAGACACACATTGGATTCGTGGATATAGAGAAAGCCTCCGATAATGTAAACTGCAAGCCGCTCTTTGAGACCATGAAGAACGTAGGACTAGACTGTACAGAATACTCATTCTTCTCCTATACAAAGAAGAAGCATAGAGATAGACATGAATGGAAATGTAAAGGCTGCTTCCAATAGAAGGGGAGTGAGACAAGGTTGAGCATGATCACTGTGTAAGTAGGCTGTTTAAGTTTTTATATTGGTAACGCCACGTAGCGCTCTGTATGTGCTGTGTGCAGTCTGTGGCTGGTTTGAATTGTTGTTGGAATTTCTGCCATTGTAGTGTTGGGCAGCTTGATGTTAACAGCGGAGTTTTGAAATTTGTAAGACTGGTTGTCATGAACTGCCATATATATTATGACTTTTGAACAATATTAAGGTAAATACATTGTTTTTTCTCTATCAAAAGCTTTCATTTGCTAACTATGCCTATTAGTAGTTAGTGCCTTCAGTAGTTTGAATCTTTTATTTATCTGGCAGTAGTGGCGCTCACTGTATTGCAGTAGTTCGAGTAACGAAGATTTTTGTGAGGTAAGTGATTTGTGAAAGGTATAGGTTAATGTTAGTCAGGGCCATTCTTTTGTAGGGATTATTGAAAGTCAGATTGCGTTGTGCTAAAAAATATTGTGTGTCAGTTTCAGCACAGTCATGTATAATTCTTCAAAGGGGATGTTTCATATGGCGACCCTGCCAGGATACCTCATCTTCTGATTTTTTCTTGTAGTTTGTGTAATTAGTGTAGCTTTTGTTTATTGCTAGCACATAACTATAGAGAGAATTTCCTTTGTAGTTGTAGTTTTTCACTGTTGTACAGTAAAACAGTTGTGGCATGCATGTAGATTTGCACCAAGTATTTCGCAGCTGCGCTTGCAATTAACTAGATATTATTTTCAATGTTATGTTAATGTGTTTTCTTATTTTTCTCTTCAAATTGTGCTTTTCTGTGTTGTCGTGTGAAATATTGTGACAATAATGGCGCGTGAAAAACGTAATACTAGGCTTCAAAGTAAACTGAGAAATGACAGTGAAGACGAAAGCAGTGTGTTAGCGCCGCAGAGTAATGAATTAACTAATGTTCAAAGTAGTAATTTGGTAATTGCGCATAGGGAAATGGAGCAGGCTGCAAATAATGGTGTAGGCAGTGAAACAATTAGTGAACAGGGAAGCATTATCGATCGATCGGTCGGCAACAGCTCGCCTCAGGAATCCGAAATGACAGAACACAATATTGCAAATACTGTAGACTCAGGTTTTGGGTCCTCGCCGTTTTCTCAAATGAGTCAAGACACATTTTCTGCTTGTCAAAACGTGAATGTTGCCAGTGAAAATGCACTGCCAAAAAGCATAGAGAAACACATTCCAGACACTAATACATTATTATTGCAATTAATGCAACAAATGGAACAAAATCAGAGACAAACACAGCAAAAGCTTCAAAAGTTAGACACAATGGAACAAACTCGGAGACACACAGCAACAGTTAGACGCAATGGAACAAAATCTTCACACCACGCTTGAACAAACACGTGAAGATTTAACTACTGAGTTACATAACATTGAATCGAAATGTCAAAAAGCCTGTAATGACGTAAAAACACAAATTTGTGAGCATTTTCAACCTATTTTTTCGCGGCATGAAAATGCATTACAGAATTACGAAGCAGCCATAAAAGAACTGCAAATTATTGTTCATGAAAATCATGAGACCATGCAAGCTAAAATTGACTCAGTTGCATCTACCGATTCAGTTACGCAACTTGCAAAAACTCAGGAAAACTTAAAGGACACAGTAGATACGATTTCAACACAAATGGACACTCTGAAACTTGGTTCAGAAAAACACACAGAGGAAATAATTTCACTATTGGATAAAGTAGCCGAACTTTCAGATGAGTTCACTAACTTATCTACAAAGGTAGATGATGATGACACAAGACCTGTAGCCTTCACGGACACTGAAGAGTATGAACAAATAAGAAAATTAAAACAAAATCAAAATCAAATGAATACACAGTACAAAAGAGAAATCCGGGAAGTACAAGATCAGTTGGCACAAGTAATACAAGAATTACATATTTCAGAGGACACTCGCGCTCCAATATGGGAAGAGGTACTTAGAAATACGGAAAAGTCACAAAATAATAACAAAGGGCATTTCGGAAATTATGAAAGAAATTGGCAAGGTGCACCGAATTTTGAAATGGAACCGCCGAAACGACGTAACAATGACCGATATGCGACTCGCCGACACGATGATTTTGACTATAAGCTGTTCATTACTACACGTAAATTCAAAACATTTAAGAATTCTGGCAACGACATTCATCCACGAGCATGGCTCCATCAATTCTCTCATTGTTTTCCTCCCAACTGGTCATTGCAGCACAGATTAGAATTTATGTGTGGCTACTTAGAGAATGAACCAGCTGTAAGAATGTGATCGGTCATTCACGATTGTCACAGTGAAGGAGAATTTTATCATGTCTTCCTTTCTGCATATTGGTCTCAAGCTACACAAGACCGAGTAAAACATAGCATCATAATGATGAAACATTTCGAACAATCTGAATTGTCGAGTCTTGTGAAATATTTTGAAGACATGTTGCACAAGAATCAGTACCTGTCAAACCCATACAGCCCCTCAGAACTCATCCGCATTTGCTTAATCAAATTACCTGAACATTAACGACATATTATTTTGGCAGGACGTTGCAAAGACGACATTGAAGCTTTTCAGGGACTCTTACAAGAATTAGAAATTGACACTGATAATTGCGGAACGCGAAAACAGGAACACAACAATTACAGGTCACATCCGTCGCAATTCCGCGATGAAAGAAATAATAACTGGACATGACAAGGCTATTCTCACACCACAAATCGTGACCAAAACAGACAACACCCGTATGACAACCGTTGGCAGAGTAGTAATAACTACAGGGAAAGATCACCTCTCCGCAGTAATGACTATCACAGAGACAATCAGAGAAACAGACAATATGGTAACCAGAACTATTATTATCAAGGGAGACAGAATAATTTCAAACGCAACAGTTCAGCGCCCAGTTACGATTCAGGGAGAAATTCTGCACCACGTGACCGACAAGAAAGAAACTGTGGAATCTACCGACATGACGACAGAGGATATAATCATAACGACAGACCTGAATTTTATCAGAACTGGCGGGATTCAAACAGAGCAGGGCACTGTTGACAAGGTGAATTTCTAGAAGTTAGGTCTCCTAATCCTAATAACGACGCGCGCCAACAAAGAAACAGACAATGACTCGCACCGGCAGTCAGCCACGTGCGCCAGCTGGCTCAGAGAAAAATAACATAGATGCTAACCTTGAGAAAAATTCCAGTATTCTTTACCGACACATACCACACTATGATTCCGCTGAAGCTGGAGCTCTGCATAGTAGTAAGAGTAAAGGCTTGCACCACATTTCACATGTAACACCGTTTATTGAGAGATAATCTATTTTTTTTTATAATTCAGTCTTTGCCATAAAATTTTTCAATTCACATTTCTAGTATGCTTTGTTAGACTTAAGAAACTGATAACATGCAACAATGTTTGAAGTTAAATATCCAGTCAAGAACCAAGAGCACATATTTAAACAGAAATTACAAATGCATTGTTATGGTGAACAGACGACACAGTGTTATTGTGTGTGTACATTCTTACTTGTTAGTTGCATGATTACGTAACGACTATAAGACTTACATACTTAGAACATATACTGGTACTGCTAATGAGATTTTAATGCAACATTTTGGTTTACTTGAAAATACATTCGGGATTTAAAGTACTTTCTGTGAGATACCAGATGGCACAGTGGTTAGTTTATGTGACAGCTACACGATTTTATCACGACGCTACTAATGAGTGACAATTTACAATGTTGCTTTTGCAGTGTTTCTGTTTTATGTCTGCACATTTTTATGTATTATTCTGGAAAGTAAAACATGTTGTAGTAGTAACTTTTGTGGTATAGCTACAATGAGACAGCCTTTTCCGTAGCACAACAATACGTTACATTATAGTACTTTCTTGATCACGGTAAGGTATGTAATAACTACGATATCTATACGCAAGGCATTTCACTTTCGTTTATGATGAGGTAAGTACATTGACTTCTGCACAATGTTGCTTACAGAGGACGATAGCTACGACACTTCCACAGAATTATCTTACAGCAAGATGCACATTTAGCGCTACAGGACACGCATTTGAGTAATTAATTTTGTACTTAAACCATTTGTTTTTCAAGATTTTTCAATTACAAAGAAAGTTTTCCGTGATATATTTCATTCCATTGCTGTAATCTGTAATACGTGTGGGTATAATTACATTAATCCTCAGGTGGGTACATGCCTACTTTGTGTACCATGTGTTTGGCAAGCACAAGGAGCCCTAGCTAATATGGTATTTGCTTATACAACTTTACACATCGGTACCATATTTCTCTAACACACAAATTACACAGCTATCTGATCGTTTAACTGAGAGATAAACATTTTTTTACTACATCAGTGGCACATGTTTACGCAATTACACAGTTGGGTAACTTCACACTTACGAAATTGTATTTTGTCTGTACTTTGTGAACTGTTCATATTTTTTCGGAACCATTGTGATATTATGAGAGCTTTGAATGATATATTTGGTAAGGGAGCATGATTTTAAAGTACGTTTGAGGTAGATGACACTATTGAAATGAGCAGAGAATTTTTTTTTTTAGGTTTTGACATTATAGCTGAAAGCTACGACGTTTTTGGGTTTTGACTGAGGTGTTATGATGTTATTATTACGATGACGATGTGTATTATGCTGTTGATGTATGTTTATGATCAATAAGCTGATGCTATATGAAGAATTTGATTATGCTACGTATTTATTATGACGAAATATTGAAGAAGTGTCGACGAATGTGTATATGTGTAATAAGGTAAGGAATAATGAGTAGTGATTAGGGACTCTGACTTGTGAAAAAGTATGTTGGAAACCGAGAATTGTACTTTAAGAGTTATGAAATGTGTCTAAATGCGTGAATATATCACAATGCCGACGAATATTTTTTGGACACTTATATTTATAGGATTTTGTTTCTACAGATTTGCAACGCAAATTCTCGAACTGTGAAATTTTTATATGAGACTGTCACTGTAGTGCAAACTGGTGTCGTAAATATTTCGGTAAGAAAGTTAAGTGACCACCTGCACGTAATGCGTCGTGGGCACCCAGCTGCGCGAGTTGCCTGGGAAAAAGCATTAGTGTGTGCCTTTCAGAGGCACAGGTAGAGAAAAAAAAAAAGAAGGGAGGGGGGGGGGGGCATTATCCTTGCTATTGAAGTTTCTTTGTCGAAAGCATCGCAAATACGACACGCTCAAACTTGAAAACATATGATTATACTGTGGAGCTCTTAATTTATATTTACTAAAATGCCTAATGAAACGATGAGAAACATTTCACGGCTATTGTCTTGCTAGTTGAGAGAAATGCCATATGGCTTGCTTTATGTATTTATTTAGTCATTTTGTTTAATATCTAGTTTCTAGCTGCACTGCAGCATTGGTTAAAATAAAATTTAATAGATGTAGTAATATAGTTATTTTATGCCTACAGATCCAGTCAATTATAAATTTGTGATCTACTTCCAAGAAAACGAGGGAACATAAATAGACATTTCCCTTCACAGCAACTGCATAAATAATTTTTTTTACAATTTGGTAACTTGTCTGCTAGAGTAAGTTCTCGTGATGCATCACCCTAGTGTTAAGATGTGACATAGGTATTAAACATGGCCATTTTTACTGTAATATTTTTTTTGCTTGAGCTGTGTCATGTTTAGATATAAGTTATTGCATTTGCTGCTGCTGTTTGCCAGGCATAGTGCTACTAAATTTCACTTTACATTACTCTGTTAAGCCAGTTTTACTACTGATTTATTTTTCTCGTTGCTGCACATTGGCTCATATTAGTTGTAATGTTGCATTTGCTTGGTAATTTGGATTTACTGTATCTAGGTTTGCCAATTTGCATTTTTTATCATTGCTGTTTGTGTGAATTGTTTTGTGCTGCTGCACTGCCTCGTCCCTTAGTTTAGCATCTGAGCTCAGTAGATTTAAGTTAGTTTAAGAGGGAGTAGACTATATAAGAGAATGAGTTGCGATGCATTGGAAGAAATGCATTGAGAAGTTATACGAAAAAAGTACAGAAAGCAGGTATAGGTAGGATTTTCTTGGAAATAAATGATGAGATAAGATAATGGAAAATAAATAATGAGGTAAGAAATATGTGAACATATAAATACAAAAAGCATGCTTGGATAGGATTTTTTTTGGTGGAAACAAACGTTGAAATAAGACGAAAGATCTATGGAATGAAGTTTTGGGTTGGACTGCAGTACCAAATGTCACACTGAAAACAAACCCTGTCCTGTATTTTTGTGTTATTACACTATGTGAATTTGTGTTTTTCCTGTCTTAATGTGTTATGTTGTACAATTTTTCTGATAATGTGTTATTTTCTTTGTAAAGATGTTTAGACATTATTTATTCTGTTCTGTTTTAATGTTCATGTGTGAAGTTGATGTTTCGAAAGTTATTCTGATCTTTTATGTATGTACTCATGTCATAATTCCTGCAACACTGATGTATATGTTATTTCGATTCTTTTGTAAAGCCTGTACTACAAATGTTATTTGTATTGTTATGTTCTTTAATGATGTATTTTGTACCTTTGTAATTGTATTCTTATGTTATAAAATTGTAATTGACACCAGTTCATCATATTATTAACTTGTAAATTACATTTCACTGCACACGTTTCTGTTGGTCATAGTATATGGTCAATATGTGAGAAGTAGGGACTGTTAGTGTTTGCACGTGTGTTAATAATTCAGCAAGGGACTGGTTAACAGCATTCCTGGTTCTAAGGACAATTAGATAAAAACTTTGTGAGTGCACAAGTGGCGGTTTATGGACTTGCTATATTCTCCGCAAGACTCTTCGATGATGATTGTGCACCTGCACAGTCGCAACGGATGGCTGCTAGGCATCTCTACAAGGACTACAGTGGGGCTGCATCTTTGATGGCCCACCAATACCATTATTTCTACAAGGACAACAGTGGGTCTGCACCTCTGGTGGCCCACCAATACCGTAATCTCTACCAGGACTACAGTGGGTCTGCTCTGTGATGACGTACCTACCAATATTCTTCAAAACGTCGAATGACTCTGCTGTGGGTTTGCTCTGTTGTGGCCCATTACCTGTCTGCATGTCAAGAGTCAGCACCGTCTTTCCGTTGGAAGGACAACACTACTTCTTCAAGATGGCATGGAAATCCACTACTTCCGTGTGCATTTTCTTTTACTGCTCAGACTTTGAGAAAAACACTGCAATTTTACTGTGATGAATGATCAGGACTGTCTTTATGGATTGTGAGAAAATTTTAGCTTTTGACCAACATTGTATCAATAAGTATGTGCATTTGATTTCTTTGTTATTGTAATTATGAAAATTTTTTTCAAATCTGTATTGGCCACTGCCCAAAACAATTTGTAAAATTTTTTTGTGGGGAGCATGGGGGCTATGTAAGTAGGCTGTTTAAGTTTTTATATTGGTAACGCCACGTAGCGCTCTGTATGTGCTGTGTGCAGTCTTTGGCTGGTTTGCATTGTTGTTGGAATATCTGCCATTGTAGTGTTGGGCAGCTGGATGTTAACAGCGCGTAGCGTTGCGCAGTTGGAGGTGAGCCGCCAGCAGTGGTGGATGTGGGGAGAGAGATGGCGGAGATTTGATATTTGGAAGACTGGTTGTCATGAACTGCCATATATATTATGACTTTTGAACACTATTGAGGTAAATACATTGTTTGTTCTCTATCAAAAGCTTTCATTTGCTAACTATGCCTATTAGTAGTTAGTGCCTTCCGTAGTTTGAATCTTTTATTTAGCTGGCAACAGTGGCGCTCGCTGTATTGCAGTAGTTCGAGTAACGAAGATTTTTGTGAGGTAAGTGATTTGTGAAAGGTATAGGTTAATGTTAGTCAGGGCCATTCTTTTGTAGGGATTATTGAAAGTCAGATTGCGTTGCGCTAAAAAATATTGTGTGTCAGTTTCAGCACAGTCATGTATAATTGTTCAAAGGGGATGTTTCAACTGTACTTGTTCAATTCATTAAGGAGGCCATATATAACTTCAAGTTAAAGACCAAAGGCATCAATACATTGCAACGTATCATTTTCACACGCAAGATTTTGTCTTAATAAATTATTGTAAATTATTGCTAATCTGTGTTACCTCCAATACTGTGCCGTAGTCCGCCTACACCTACTTGGCCCTGTGACGAAGCTGTATCTTTGCTGCCTGAAACAAAGGTACCTCAATAACAGTAACTACTTTCGGTGGAAGGGGTTTCCTTCCTATCACGTTTCTGTTAGACGTCAAGAGTACTTGGTTAATACGTCGATGTTATTTTAATGAGCAAAAGTGCAGCTGCATCATACCCATCACCAGACTTTGCAGACTACGTTTGGCACACCAAACACAATGTTTCTTAATGTGATTACGGAGTTTTTCGCGACGGAAACCATTCATATATACGATATTGCAATACCTGCGTTATTCCGAATTGCGACGCAATGTTCCTTCGGATACACCTGCACACCCGAAGTAACCTTGCACCGTGATTCGGAACAATACAGACACTGCAATATAATACTTATCCGCCGACATCGGGCAAGCGGCTTTCAATTAAAATGTCTCCCGTGGCTGGTCGTTGTGACCAAGCGGTTCTAGGCGCTTCAGTCCGGAACCGCGCTGCTGCTATTGTCGCAGGTTCGAATCCTGCCTCGGGCATGGATGTGTGTGATGTCCTTAGGTTATGTAGGTTTAAGTAGTTGTAAGTTCTAGGGGACTGATGACCACAGATGTTAAGTCCCATAGTGCTCAGAGCCATTTGAACCATTTGAATTTGTCTCCCGTGTACTGCAAAATACGTAATGAATGTACGAATTCAGGCTGTAGACACCTGGCTGCCGAAATATGGAAGTTTGGGCCTACCTCCGAGGCGTGTTCCGATAGTCTAACAGCATGGAGGCCGCTCGCGATAAGCGCAAAATCGGCGTTCGAGTCCCGGACCGGGACAAATTTTCGTCATCCCATTGTACAGCTTACGGTTTGTCATATTCGCAACACGTTCGGAGACCCTGTGTTGCATCTATTCGACAGGTCCTAATCGGATTTCCAGATGCATACGCACAAGTCACATAATTCCGGTAAATTACGGGCCGGTTGTTTGTGGGTGCGGCGCTGGCGCCAGATAGCGTACCAGATGTGTTCACCGGGTTCATACCAGGAGGCTTTCGTGGCTAAGGCACCCACGTGACTTCACGATCACGCTCATCAACTCTGTAGCACGATTATGCACTATACGTGGATCAGAATAACAAAGTGACTGACAGGTAGTTGTTCACAAGTCAGCTACCAGAACAACAACCAATCAGAGCACAAGTTTGATTACACTTTCTGTTCTGTGCAGAGTTGTCATGATCGCTCTATTATCTCAGCTGACGGCTAACAGGTAAACTGCGGACGACAAATGCGGTTTGTGATATAACTGTTGTGATTTCTTCTTAATAAGATTTGTTTGCCAGTGTGGTGTTTCTTTTATGAAATGTGTGAAACACACAATGAAATAGCTCAGCAAAAGACAAGACTGTTAATATAAGTCTGCAGGCCTACGTTGCCGTTGTTACTCTAGTTCTACAACTACATCTACATGGATACTCTGCAAATCACATTTAAGTGCCTGGTAGAGGGTTCATCGAACCACCTTCACAATTCTCTGTTATTCCAATCCCGTACAACGCGTGGAAAGAATGAACACCTATATCTTTCCGTACGAGCTCTGATTTCCCTTATTTTATCGTGGTGATCGCTCCGCCCTATGTAGGTCGGTGTCAACAAAATATTTTCGCATTCGGGGGAGAAATTTGGTTATTGGAATTTCGTGAGAAGATTCCGTCGCAACGAAAAACGCCTTTCTTTTAACGATGTCCAGGCCAAATCTTGTATCATTTCTGTGACACTCTCTCCCATATTTCGCGACAATACAAAACGTGCTCCCTTTCTTTGAACTTTTTCGATGTACTCCATCAGTCCCATCTGGTAAGGATCCCACACCGCGCAGCAGTATTCTAAAAGAGGACGGACAAGCGTAGTGTAGGCAGTCTCCTTAGTAGGTCTGTTACATTTTCTAAGTCTTTGCTTAGCCTTCCCCACAACATTTTCTAGGTGTTCTTTCCAATTTAAGTTGTTCGTAATTGTAATACCTAGGTATTTAGTTGAATTTACGGCAGTTAGATTAGACTGATTTATCGTGTAACCGAAGTTTAACGAGTTCCTTTTAGCACTCATGTGGATGACGTCACACTTTTCGTTATTTAGGGTCAACTGCCACTTTTCACACCATTCAGATATTTTTTCTAATTTTTTTTCCTGTTCGTTTTCATCTTCTGATGACTTTATTAGTCGATAAACAACAGCTCATCTGCAAACAATCGAAGACGGCTGCTCAGATTGTCTCCATAATCGCTTATATAGATAAGGAACAGCAAAGGGCCTATAACACTACGTTGGGGAACTCCAGAAATCACTTCTGTTTTACTCGATGACTTTCCGTGAATTGTATTGTATTGTATTGTATTGTATGTTAACTGGGGACCTAGAAACGACGGAGACGCTCCGTTCCCGCCGCAGCCGCATGGTCCGCAACCCCACGACGACTGCTGCAGTCCACTTCACCCCTCCGCCGCCCCACACCGAACCCAGGGTTATTGTGCGGTGGACCCTCCCAGGGAACCTCTCATACCAGACGAGTGTAACCTCTATGTTTGCGTGGTAAAGTAATGGTGGTGTACGCGTACGTGGAGAACTTACTTGCGCAGCAATCGCCGAAATAGCTGAGGCGGAATAAGGAGAACCAGCCCGCATTCGCCGAGGCAGATGGAAACCGCCTAAAAACCATCCGAAGACTGGCCGGTTCACCGGACCTTGACACAAATCCGCCGGGCGGATTCGTGCCGGGGACCGGCGCTCCTTCCCGCCCGGAAAGCCGTGCGTTAGACAGCACGGCCAACCGGGCGGGATTCCGTCAATTACTACGTACTGTGAACTCTCTGACAGGAAATCGCATATCCAGTCACATAACTGAGACGATATTCCATAAGCACGCAATTTCACTACGAGCCGCTTGTGTGGTACAGTGTCAAAAGCCTAATTTCTTCTGGGTTGTTAGTCCGCGTCATACGTCTTCTAAACGATCGACGTTTCGACTCCACTTCTGGGATCTTCTTCAGGATCTTGTGGTGTTCACTGCTGACTGAACATTGTGTCCAATCAACCATGGATCCCGAAGGAGATCCCAGGAGAGGGGTCGAAACGTCGATCGTTTAGAAGACATATGACGCGACCTAGGAAGTCAACATTGCCCGTTAACTGGAGATCGTACGAACCTAGTACGGGACCGCAGAACTGCTGCTAAGCGCGTTGGCGAACCGGCAAAACCTTCTCCTTCCACGCTCACTTCGTTAGTGTGATCGAGGTATAGTGATATGGACTGTTATCGTGCTGGAAAATGTCATCGCCGTTGGGAAAGACTTCAAGCATGAAAGGGCGCAGAAGGTACGCGTAGTCCACAGTTGTCATGCTGCCTTAGATTATTACCACATGGAAGCCCAGGTCAGTATCCTCTTTAACATAATCTGTGAGGTTCATCTATGGTGAAGATTCACTTACACAGAAACATAACTCTGGTATGTGACAGAACAACCGAAAAGTCGACACGACAACTGTTTTCTTCGTACCTTCGGTTTGTTGCGCAGCTGGTGCATCTGCACTGTGGCGGTAATAGACGAGCGGAGCGGCAGAAGCGTTCCCGTGGGGCGGCAGGGGCCTGGTCGAGCTCTGCGGCAGGCGGTCATATCGACCAGCCCGAGGGTGCACGGACATCACGTCGCGGCAGCGGGATGGCTTCCTCGGCCCACTGCCCAACTGCGTGCATTCACAGACAGCGCCTTGTCAAGCATTTTGCCACCAAAGGCTTGACTTCCTTTCTTCCTTAGTACAGGAACAGAACAAGACGGAAAATGTACAAGAACAACATTGCTTCAGTGACTGTTCGTGTCACCATCTTCAGGCGAATTACGATATTTTTATATGGTTAAATTTGTTTTTGACATTCGCGTGTATAGTCTATTTGGCGTGTATCGTCTATTTGGTGGACAACACAGTGGCTGGGAATTTGTGTGTCGTCTTTCACTGGTGGAGAAACATTAGCGTTATTTAAAGAAGTACTGAAAGGATTTACACACATTTCTACACAAGGTGTCTCTCCTAAGAGAGGTCAGCTGTATTTTCTCTTTGTTTCAGCATATATCTGCAGTTTCGTTTTTGCACTGTGTATCTGGAGTCAGGCCAAAGAAACGGCTCTCATGACGTCTTCAACGCGACGCACAGTGTCCATAAAAAGCGTCGGTTTGTTTCTCGTTATATACAAAATGATTTTTAAAGCTGAATTTTTTGGCCCACTTGATAGAGCGGTCCCAGCTTAGTGTAGCGCGATATTTATTTTACCTGTATGTATTAACAGGGACAGTATAGCTCGAAGAATAACCGGTACTCCAGCAGCGTCATTACTTCCGTGACCCGCGCGGACTGCTACCGCCACAGAGCAGAGATAATATACAGGGTAGTCCATTGATAGTGACCGGGCCAAATATCTCACGAAATAAGCGTCAAACGAAAAAACTGCAAAGAACGAAACTTGTCTAACTTGAAGGGGGAAACCAGATGGCGTCATGGTTGACCCGCTAGATGGCGCTGCCATAGGTCAAACGGATATCAACTGCGTTTTTTCTTTTAAATAGGAACCCCCATTTCTAATTGCATATTCGTGTAGTACGTAAAGAAATATGAATGTTTTAGTTGGACCACTTTTTTCGCTTTGTGATAGATGGCGCTGTAATAGTCACAAACGTATAAGTACGTGGTATCGCGTAACATTCCGCCAGTGCGGACGGCATTTGCTTCGTGATAAATTACCCGTGTTAAAATGGACAGTTTACCAATTGCGGAAAAGGTCGATATCGTGTTGATGTATGGCTATTGTGATCAAAATGTCCAACGGGCGTGTGCTATGCATGCTGCTCGATATCCTGGACGACATCATCCAAGTGTCCGGACTGTTCGCCGGATAGTTACGTTATTTAAGGAAACAGGAAGTGTTCACCGAGCGAGGTGGCGCAGTGGTTAGACACTGGACTCGCATTCGGGAGGACGACGGTTCAATCCCGCGTCCGGCCATCCTGATTTAGGTTTTCCGTGATTTCCCTAAATCACTTCAGGCAAATGCCGGGATGGTTCCTCTGAAAGGGCACGGCCGACTTCCTTCCCCATCCTTCCCTAATCCGATGAGACCGATGACCACGCTGTCTGGTCTCCTTCCCCAAACCAACCAACCAACCAACCAACCAGGAAGTGTTCAGCCACATATGAAACGTCAACCACGACCTGCGACAAATGATGATGCCCAAGCAGGTGTTTCAGTTGTTGTCGTGGCTAATCCGCACATCAGTAGAAGACAAATTACGCTAGAATCGGGAATCTCAAAACGTCGGTGTTGAGAATGCTACATCAATATCGATTGCACCCGTACCATATTTCTATGCAGCAGGAATTGCACGGCGTCGACTTTGAACGTCGTGTACAGTTATGCCACTGAGCACAAGAGAAATTGCGGGACGATGACAGATTTTTTGCACGCGTTCTATTTAGCGACGAAGCGTCACTCACCAACAGCGGTAACGTAAACCGGCATAATATCCACTATTGGGCAACGGAAAATCCACGATGGCTGCGACAAGTGGAACATCAGCGACCTTCGCTGGTTAATGTATGGTGCGGTATTATGAGAGGAAGGATAATTGGCTCCCATTTTATCAGTGGCAATCTAAATGGTGCAATGTATGCTGATTTCCTACGTAATGTTCTACCGATGTTACTACAAGATGTTTCACTGCATGACAGAATAGCGATGTACTTCCAACATGATGGCGGTGCAGCACATAGCTCGCGTGCGGTTGTAGCGCTGTTGAATCGCATATTTCATGACAGGTGGATTGGTCGTCGAAACACCATACCATGGCCCGCACGTTCACCGGATCTGACGTCCCCGGATTTCTTTCTGTGGGGAAAGTTGAAGGATATTTGCTATCGTGATCCACCGACAACGCCTGACAGCACGAGTCAGCGCATTGTCAATGCATGTGCGAACATTACGGAAGGCGAACTACTCGCTGTTGAGAGGAATGTCGTTACACGTATTGCCAAATGCATTGAGGTTGCTGGACATAATTTTGAGCATTCACTGCATTAATGTTGTATTTAGAGGTAATCACGCTGTAACAGCATGTGTTCTCAGAAATGATAAGTTCACAAAGGTACATGTATCACATTGGAACAACCGAAATTAAATGTTCAAACGTACCTACCTTCTGTATTTTAATTTAAAAAAACCTACCTGTTACTAACTGATCGTCTGAAATTGTGAGCCATATGTTTGTGACTATTACAGCGCCGTCTACCACAAAGGGAAAAAAGTGGTCCAACTAAAACATTCATATTTCTTTACGTACTACATGAATACGCAGTTAATATCCGTTTGACCTATGGCAGCGCCATCTAGAGGGCCAACCATAGCGCCATCTGGTTTCCCCCTTCAAGCTAGACAAGTTTCGTTCTTTGTAGTTTTTTCGTTTGCCGCTTATTTCGTGAGATATTTGGCCCGATCACGATCGATGGACCACCCTGCAGACTGCGCATGACGTGACTAGGTGCACGAAGCAGAGTGCTTCATTAATCATTTACAGTGCACAATTTATGGCATTTTTCTTACAGATCAAATGTTGTGCTGTTGTGCTTTTTACTAGATGCAGAAGTAAAGACTTTCGCATACGCTCAGATAATCCTACAGATTAGGTAAAGTGAATTACTTTAAAAGTGTAAGTGAATTACTTCAAAATACTTGCAGAGGTATTTTCATAAGTTGAAAGTTAGAATGGATGATGATCGTGGGATGTAAAACTTGGTGAACGACTAAGCTTTTCAGACGACATATCGTTAATATGTAACTTACTACACCAGTGTAATCAAAATTTTGTAATATGTTACGCTTCCTATCTTGATATCGTTTCGGTATCTGAACTGGATTAAGCAAAAGTCAGAAAACATACATGCTTATTTTGTGAAAATACCTGACATTATACACAGAATCGAATTTTCTTTCTTACTAAAGCATTTCACACATATTTCTGTGGAATTGTTAGAAAACTAATGCTGCGTTCGAAATTGTCTTCCACTCTGGTGGAAGCGGCCAACAATCAACTACAAGAATTCACAGTGCAAAAAAAAAGTTAGCGTTGGACACAGGTGATGTGAGGATAACAGCAAACTTTGTCTTCACGTCAGCTACAAAGTAGTGGCATCCCCTCTACACTTTTCCTTGAAGTAAACTTCATTGATTTGCTAGTTCCTACACTGTGTGATTAACTGAATCTGCACAAACAGTTCAAAGATAATCTGAGAAAGCCAGCCGTTGTGACCGAGCGGTTATAGGCGCTTCAGTCTGGAATCGCGCGACCGCTACGGTCGCAGGTTCGAATCCTGCCTCGGGCATGGATGTGTGTGATGTCCTTAGGTTAGTTGAGTTTAAGTAGTTCTAAGTTCTAGGGGACTGATGACCTCAGATGTTAAGTCCCATAGTGCTCAGAGCCATTTAATTTGAGAAACAGTTCAAAGGTGATTTGAAATCAGCAGTGTTCATGTCAATTGTGAGTTCTCGTGGATCTCCATTGGTAACAGCGCATTCTCTCTCATAAGCAGCTCTTCGTGGTGCACTGATAATGTCCTCTAAAGAACTTTTGTTCATGTTATATGTTCGTTATTAATGGCGGCTAACAACTTTGTGGCTACCCTGAACAGGAGATCTTTCTAATAGTTTTTCTTCGCACTTTTGTGAGGCGCATTGTGGCAAATATTTATTTTGTTTAACTATTTATGCAGTTCAGGGTCAGATTTTACGAAGCACAAGCACGTTTGCAAACCGCTTAACATTAAGCGGTAAAGACAATGACTATTCATTTAGTTTTATCACCATTGTTAACACTTAAGCTACTGCAGAAGCAACTCGCAATTATTTTACATATTAAATAAGTTGAAAATCTGCGTGAACAGTAACTGTGGACAGAGAAACTGTCAATGAAAACTGAAATTCGTTTTACAAATTACGATCGCGCCGAATCATCTTGTCTGTTTACCGATGTGGCGTCAACCAAGGACGTGTGCCTGCCTTTTTGCGCCTGCTTAGTCCGCTACAGCTCCGGTAGGGATGTACATTTCTCCAGCCGCCTGGCGAGCTACGGATACGCCAATTTTCGGAACTTTTTAAAAAATTCTTGCAGTGCGTGTCAGCAGCTAAAATTTTGAAAGGGCTTTACTTTCAGTATCTTCTTCCTGTATAAAAAAACTTCAGGGCATGTTTCGATTTGTCGGATTCGAGCATTCGCTTGTAAGCAGGCCGTACTGTGCCTCCAAAAATATTGTGTGCTGCCAAACTTCATTGAGTCCTCCAAAGTATGCCAAGTTGCCAAATGCCAATTTTTTATAAAAAGTAAAAAAAAGATAGGGGAGAGTAATGCAGTTGTTCTGATATTTTGGAACCATGAAATAACTTATACCCATCTAGCATAGCAATAACGACACTGTTAACGCCTCGATTCATAGTATCCTGACGATCAGATTATGTATATGCGCGAAGTGTTTCTTGCACGAAATGCCAGCTGCTTCATCAGACATACACTTCACAACTTACACTGGTGCTGAAGGGCAGCACAGAAAACCACCAGAAGATACCTACAAATCGGTGCCTTTACTGCCTTTTCCTGGGAGCATTTCGTCGAAGATAAGGAGAATTCTAGAAAGATGCCATACCATACCATATCTCAGACATCGCTACGACTGGAAAAAAGATCCTGCGAGAAAGGGACCAACGACGACTGAAGAGAATCGTTCAACCTGACAGAAGTGCAACCCTTCCGCAAACTGCTGCAGATTTCAATGCTGAGGCATCAAAAATGTCAGCGCGCGAACCATTCAACTAAACATTATCGATATGGGCTTTCGGAGCCGAAGGCCCACTGGTGTATTCTTGATGATTGCACGACACAAAGCTTTACGCCTCGCCTGGGCCCACCAACACCGACATTGGACTGTTGATGACTGGAAACATGTTGTCTGGTCGGACGAGTCTCGTTTAAAATTGTATCGAGCGGACGGACGTGGCCCTTCAGGCTCTGTAATGGTGTGGGGCATGTGCAATTGGTGTAATATGGGACGACTCTGAAAAGTGACACGTACGTAAGCATCATGTCTGATCACCTCTCTCCATTTATGTACATTGTGCATTCCGACGGACTTGGGCAATTCCAGAAGGCCAATGCGACACTCCACACGTCCAGAATTGCTACAGAGTGGCTCCAGGAACAATCGTCTGAGTTGAAACACTTCCGCTGGCCACCAAACTCCCCAGACATGAACATTATTGAACATATCTCGGATGCCTTGCAACGTGCTGTTCAGAAGAGATCTCCACCCCCTCCTAATGTTATGGATTTATGAAGTCAATTACCTCCAGCACTGATTCAGACATTAGTCGAGTCCATGCGACGTGGTGTTGGGGCACTTCTACGTGCTCGTTGGGACCCTACACGATATTAGTCAAGTGTACCAGCTTTTTGCCTCTTCGATGTAGTTCTACATTAGGTAACCGAACAAGAACGGGCCTTTCGCCTATTTATACACAGTAGGTTTCCATGTATTTCTGTCGGTTACTTGTCAGGCCCTGCACCAAGCATCGATCATACGCAGATCTTCCGGCACTTCAGTACAATTTTCTAGCATTGCGATTTTGCTATTTGGATGATGATCTACGAACTGGCTCACGGAACGTTCGACACTATCCAAGGGTAGCTCCCCTCGCATCAGCTGTTCACCCGCACCCCTAAACCGGCGACGACAGCGATTTGCATGGCGTGATTAATGCGCCACCGTGAACCCCGCTTATCGGCCATCTCCACACGAGACGTGCGGTGGCGCGGTTCGCGAAATATTCAAATTCTGGTGGGGAGCCGGTGCTTCCGTCACGCCACGCTGGCGCCTCGGCTGCGGGCCAATAATGCAGCCGTGCGCCGCACACGCCGTATATAGTCCCACATGAGCAATATAGGGTGCACAGGGCAGACCCGTAACTGCAAAGGCACGCGCTACATAGCGATGGGACATATTAAAGTACAGGGCGGGTCATAAGTCACTTGTCAAAAACGCGTTTCGAGTAAAAATGGTTCAAATGGCTCTGAGCACTATGGGACTTAACATCTGAGGTCATGAGTCCCCTAGAACTTAGAACTACTTAAACCTAACTAACCTAAGGACATCACACACATCCACGCCCGAGGCAGGATTCGAACCTGCAATCGTAGCAGTCGCGCGATTCCGGACTAAAGCACCTAGAACCGCTTGGAGTAAACAAATGAAAATACTAGCTTATTATCAACACGGAAATAAAGATGCTCAAAGTGGTTTTCATGCTGTTCTTAACAAAGATTGCATCATTTCAACACTGATTCACAAATTTTGTCGCAAATCTTCCGGGACTGTAGGTTTTCTGACTCGATTCGTTGCTTCAAATGCTCAGCGTCACGAATCACGACGGAATAAGCCTTCTTCCTTAGTATACTCGCAGGCTGTACAATCCATTGGTGTGAGACCTAGGGAGCAAGACCTTCCCGTCTGCAAATCCATTTATTAAAGACGTCATTTAGAAAGTCTCTCACATTTGCCTGGGGTATCCCACTTTTTGCTAACATCCTTGCCGCAGTGGTGATGCCGGTTCCCGTCAGATAACCGACGCTAAGCGCTGTTGGGCTGGGCTAGCATTTGGACGGGTGACTACCCGGTCTGGCGAGCGCTGGTGGCCAGCGGGGTGCACACAGCCCTTGAGAGGCAACACCGAGGGGCTACTTGCTTGAGAGGTAGAGGCTCCGACATACGGCCGGGAGAGCGGTGTGCTGACCACACGCCCGTCCATAAACCGACATACGGCCGGGAGAGCGGAGTGCTGACCATATCCATCCAATGACGCCTGTGTGCTGAGGATGACACGGCGGCCGGTAGGTACCGTCCGGCCCTTATTGCCGGTTCGGGCGGAGTTCGTTTTTACCCCCTTTTGTTGGCATATCAACCTTTCCTTAACCGGCTGTAGATGCTCAGATACTGAACTGTTTCAGAGTTCTAACAACACCTCTTACGATACCTGTGTCATGCCTGCCTATATACTCACACCATCATCACATGGAGATTCGTACAATCCCAGTAGCCACTCTTTCATTCACTTTAACAGTCGCTTCGTCGCTTCAATGAATGCTCTTGTAAAAATTCAGATCGGTTTCTTGTCGGATTGTGTACTACTCGCAGTATTCTATACACCGAGTCTCTGTCAGTCCATCTTTACACAAAATAGTTGCGGGATCTCGACTGTTCAATGTAAATGTCAAATTGAAACACCTTCACCCATCTAGATTTCCAGTTTATTTCATTTGCACAACCAGTTTCAGCGTTATATTACGCCGCACGAGTAATGTGTACGAAGAATCCCACCTCTTGAACAGCTGAAATAGGGGCCAGTATTCAGTTACTGGTATCCGCAGATTTCTTCGTAACACAGCGATCCCTTCGATCATCACTTGACAACGAACCAGTCCTTGAAATGGATTAGGCCTATATCGTCCTAATTTCCTTTGTAGGCTTGTTCTTGCTATTCCAGACTCCTTCGAATATTTTCTTTGAGATTTGGTTGATGATTGCACAAAACATTGCGCGACAACATTAAAGTTCTGTTCCGCAGTAAAAGACTTTGGCCTTCCTGAACGAGGAAGTTCCGGTACGAACCCAATTGACATCTACGTAGATACTCTGCAGGCCACCGTACGGTGCGTGGCGGAGGATACACTGTACCACCAATAGTCATTTCCTTCCCTGTTTCTCTCGCAAACAGAGCCAGGGGAAAACGACTCTGCATATACCTCCGTATGAGCCTCCATTTCTTGTATCTTATCCTTACGGGCAGTGTATTTTGGCGGCAGCAGAATCGTTTTGCAATCATCTTCAAAGGCCGGTTCCCTAAATTTTCTCAGCAGTGTTCCTCGAAAAGAGCGTCACTTCCCTGTAGGGCTTCCTATTTGAGTTCACGAAGCATCTCCGTAAAACTTGTGTGTTAAATCTCAATTCTTAAAGTCTCAAGCCTCTTCAAATCTTAAATCTGACTTGCGAATACTATGCCGAGGTGGAGGTTGATGTCTGGAAAACGTTACACAAACAAATCACAAACATCACAGGAATTATGGTCATGTTTCCCACACGTTTGGAAAACAAACACTCGCTGTTCTGTACTTAACCTTCTATTCACTGTTTCTCAGGTTACACCAAAAAACGTTACAAAGTGCTAGTGTCAACTGACTTCCGAGTACCACGCACTAGTCAACAACTGCCGACCACTATGGGTTGGCCGGCCGAAGTGGCCGTGCGGTTAAAGGCGCTGCAGTCTGGAACCGCAAGACCGCTACGGTCGCCGGTTCGAATCCTGCCTCGGGCATGGATGTCTGTGATGTCCTTAGGTTAGTTAGGTTTAACTAGTTCTAAGTTCTAGGGGACTAATGACCTCAACAGTTGAGTCCCATGGTGCTCAGAGCCATTTGAACTATGCGTTGGGTTGTTTGGAGGAAGAGACCAAACTTCGAGGTCATCGGTCTCATTGGATTAGGGAAGGACGGGGAAGGAAGTCGGCCGTGCCCTTTCAAAGGAACCATCCTGGCATTTGCCTGGAGCGATTTAGGGAAATCACGGAAAACCTAAATCAGTGTGGCCGGACGCGGGATTGAACCGTCGTCCTCCCGAATGCGAGTCCAGTGTGCTAACCACTGCGCCACCTCGCCCGGTCGACCACTATGCTAGTCATAAAAAGTTTGAGGATTACTGGTGACAATTGACTTGTGGACCACCCAGTTGGTTCCACGCCTCCTTGATTTCTCAACTCTGGCATCGAGAGAACAAAATTTTTTATTGTTAACACAATAAAAACAGGGTCCATGACGATTAATAAAACGAAATACATTTTAAAATTACCACCATCTCCAACTCGTGACGGTTGCCTTATACAAGAAGATACTAAACATATTTTGGTACAATATAACAAACACAGTAATCTGTGATCAGTTACTACGTTGTCGTGTTCTTCAGTCCGAAGACTAATTTGATGTAACTCTTCATCTAATTGTAGACTATTACTGGGCTGCTATTCTAATGTTCTAAAGAAATTCAGCACCTAATGAACACTGTACATAGAGAAATGAGCTTTGCCTGAAAGCAACAAATAACGACGTATCCCTGAATTATTCTCCATTTGTAATAAATAGTAAGTCGAGTAAGCGACCGAACAGCGTCGCAAGTCTAATCATAATTTAAAATCATAGACAGTGAAACACGAGAGTCTGTTGTTGTACTCAAATGGTTCAAATGGCTCTGAGCACTATGGGACTCAACTGCTGTGGTCATAAGTCCCCTAGAACTTAGAACTACTTAAACCTAACTAACCTAAGGACATGACAAACATCCATGCCCGAGGCAGGATTCGAACCTGCGACCGTAGCGGTCGCGCGGTTCCAGACTGTAGCGCCTTTAACCGCTCGGCCACTCCGGCCGGCTGTTGTTGTACTGAATGTTCAAATACCTTATGGGATGCTGCCGGGTAAGGTCCTCGACACTTTCAAGGAAAATATCGCCTGCATTCCCGAAAGCTATCTGAACAGTTATAGACTGTTTAAGGTGTCTCTTACTTCATAAAAGACTCAAATGTATCTATTTCGGTAAACAGCAGTAATCAAACGAGACAGTCTTTCCCGGTATATTTTACTTTCTATAATTTTATCTACTGATGTACTGAAACAACTCTAGCGTTTTCTTGAAAATGCAACGATGATGCTGAGATATTCGAATATTAAAGAAGAATACAAATGTAATTCACGTAACGATGGCGGTGAAAGTTTCTGCAGATTTAGTAACTAAATTTACTAAACACGAGGAAGAAGTTTGTCATTCCTCAATGGTCTCGTTCGCGTTATCTGATATGGGTATGTTAGTGACAGCGAAACAGCGCTCCTTTGGAACCAACTTGCAATGTTGGGAGAAAAAAAAATACTGTGACCATGTTACAAAAGCCGCCTAATTACTGCTGTATCACGAAACGGATTCAATAAGCAATAACATCAATTCGACAATGAGACATCCGTAAATTAACAGAGAAGTGCTGCCTTCCAAAACGTAAATATGGTTTCTCACTTAGCGAAAAAAGGTAGATCAAAGACATTCTTTTCAGGAGGAAGCAAATATACAGTGCTAATCCTGACCCAGTCCGTGGAAAGTACTCCGATCAGTTTTCGGGTCAAACGCAAGATGCAGATCCATGAGCAAGCGCTTTAATCAATCGCTAAACAAACACCAAACGCTTAGTGTTAAACTCTAAAACGAAGACTGCATGTACTTACAAATTCAGAGATCCTTCGGCTAGTTAGACGACGCCGTTCTAACGTACCTGAAACAAAATATTAAGCCTTATGAAAATTTTTTATGTCACAGGAAACAAAGAGTAAAACTAAAATATTAGCTAATACACACTCAAATCATTGTTTAACATAGACGGCCGCGAGCAAGATTACATCTCCTGAATCGCTCCTGTAACAGCGGTCGACTGAGCTGCTGCCTTAAGAACAACATCCGTATTCAAATGTAATGTTTCAATTGTTAAAATGATTTAATGCTACCATGAGCTGTCATATTTTTTTTATTCGCTGTACTACTGCACAGTTTCGGTCTTAAATCATTATGAAGTGCTAAGCGGAAGCACCAGATATTCAGTGTATTAGAAATTAGTTAACATAACAATATAATTACACGTCAGACCTTAAGATGTGCTAGGACTAATAAAGCTCACTTTACAAAAAAATTTATCGATAGCACGTTTGACAAGCATGTTCAAAAAAAAAAATGGTTCAAATGGCTCTGAGCACTATGGGACTCAACTGCTGAGGTCATTAGTCCCCTAGAACTTAGAACTAGTTAAACCTAACTAACCTAAGGACATCACAAACATCCATGCCCGAGGCAGGATTCGAACCTGCGACCGTAGCGGTCTTGCGGTTCCAGACTGCAGCGGCTTTAACCGCACGGCCACTTCGGCCGGCGACGACAAGCATGTCTTTTTACCTGTACATACCGTATTCAAATAGTGATTTGTTACTATGTTTAACTTTTAAGTAATTGCTAATACACTGAATGTACGGTGCTTCCGTATAATAGGATACGTGAAAATGGTCAAAGACCGAAATTGCGCAGTCGTACAACGAATAAAGAAAAGTAACAAATGACAGTAGTCCAGATCAGAACATGTATTTATTTTCCTGGTAACAGCTTTCAGTCGTAGAAAGACCATCCATCTTCATACAAGTACGTATCTGTGAAGTAAACAAAATAGGCAAAAAAAAATCCAGCTATTCATCTTATAAAGTATTATTTAAGCAATACAGCTACAAAATAAAATATCCATATGTGTCATTACGTCACTTAAATAATACTTTATAAGGCGAATAGCTGTATTACTTTTGGCCTACTTTGTTAATGTCACAGTTGCGCTCTTGTCTAAAGACAATCTTTCTATGACTGACACCGGTTACCAAAAATATTAAACATCTTTCTTTTTTAGATTACGAAAGAAGGTCGCTGTTGTTCCACTGATGACTTCAAGAAACAACAGAGAAAAAGAGTAACAGCTGCAGACGACATTAAGTCGCTTAAACAGTTTATCACGTCTGCGGACCTAGTCTCAACGAAGATAATATTTAATGAATGGAGATACGACCTACCCACAAACAAAGCATAGCGAAACTGAAATTGTACGTACGAAAACACTTTTTTGACAACTGTAAGATTAGCTTTTTTCCAGAGGGTTTCCTACAAAAATGAAAGTTAATTTCTCCTCTTCGAGGAACGAGTTTTGTGCCATTTGTTTTTACAGCAGACTGAATCGTTCTCGAACCGGTTTGCAGGCTTTACAACGAGGAAAATATCTCCACGACCTATACAGACAACCTCGACCTGAAGCCTAAAGTTGTGGAGCACTGATGTCATCAGAGCCTGTAAAGAGGAAAAGATGCAATAGTGGGAAATGTACCAGTTCTTTCTACACGACATTAGTTTGATTCAGCAACAATGTTTTCAAGTTGAATACATTGAAATACAGTAAGTATACTTATCAAGTTTCCTCCAAGTAAATGATGTAACAACATGATTACCAAATACCCATTACTGTATTCATATAATGTTCATGTAATTATCTGACGTCAGTCTACATTGCAAAGTAATGATCACTGCTAGCCTATACGTCCCACGAGCAAATACGTATTATACCAACTCTAAGATGGCATAAAATAGTGCTACGTGCTGGTGTCACTAGATTCGCTGTGGAACGATTGCAGCAGGTAGATTTCGCCCTCACCTGTCCGGGTAAGTCGAAGGACTCTGCAAGTTGTTGTGATTTCTTTAGCCATACTGATCGTTAAACTTCCACTTTTTTTATAGCAAGAGTGCGAGACGTAATGGAACACAATCTTAGGCGCAGAAAAAACTGAGTAATGTATCATATATATTCTGTACAGTAACGTATCTGTTACTACGGCATATCTGGACACACTGCTCTCTAAATCTACAGTTTCGTATAGACGCCCTCAACTGTACCAATACTAAAAACTTAAGTTAAAAACCTTGTATACGATTTCGTTATTTTTTAGTACTGAACAGACACTGTCTAAATAAAACACAAACAGAGATCACAAATTGCTCAACAGTTTCCCAGGGCAATCCGTTCACCTACACTGAACATAAATAATCTTACAGTACACTCAAAAAGGTAGGTTTAACATTTTTACAGCAACATCAGATAATGGTACGATTCCGGGTGCTCTGCCGAGTTGTTTCGATTCACGCACAGTATTTCGACGACTGACCCAGCTATCTTCTTCAGGTGCTATTGAGCTTTTCTGATTGTAGTCTAAGCAACGAATACATGTTACAGCAAAATTCGCAGCGTCTAAAGAAGACGGCTGACTCGGTAGTTGAAATATTGTGCATAAATCGAAACAAAAACTTGGCAGAACACCCGGAAGCATACGATTAATGAATCACGCCGAGAAAATCTGAGAGATCATAGCCTCAGACGTCTTTAGTTAGTCTGCGATAAACCAGGTAAGAGCTCCATTTCTACAAACTGATCTGAGGTGAAGTTCTCGACGCCTGTGGTGATAAATTTTTGAAGAAAAACATTTTATAACCACCAGTTGTACATATACAACTTACTACTACTATGTACGAAACCCGGAATTGCCCAGGTATTGATTTCGCCAATTTTCTATTAGAAACGATCCTTATAAGTACTTCTACAGCAGACTCAGTGTGCGGTAATCCCGGACAGTTTCTGCATGCTGGGCGCAGCTGCTTTGCGTGTCTACAACGTGATTCCGTTAACAGCTCTGGGGTAGCGCCTCTTCATAGCTGTATAGACGACTATTGTTCTCACTTAGAACCGTTCGCGATTCGCAGTTGAAAGCTGTCGACAGCGCTGCCAGGCGTCTGAGATTTCCTTGACTCCACTGTAGGAGTGTCTTAGTAGTAAAGGATAAATGTATTAAAACTTCACGAATGATGCGGCATTTTTTAAAGCATCTCAGTGTGTACGACGTCATATCTCTTGAACTCCGCATCGTACAATGATACGTTCAGTGGCGTATGTGGATACTGTGTGCGAAATGTTGCGAACAGAATTAGTAGCAAAGAAGTAATGCATGTAAACGTTATGCATGAAGCGGCAGTTTTTTTGCGCATCTCATTGCATTGTTTATATCATATCTCCTGATCTATGTGTGATACAATGGTAGAATTTTGTAGGTACATTCAACGGCATATTCGGATACTATCGTCAAAATTTGTTGCGAACAGATTTAGTAGGAAAGAACTAATAAATTTAAACATCATGCACAATGCCCCAGTTTTTCACGCATCTCAATGTTTATGACCTCATATCTGCTGAACTACATTGGGTACCATGATATAATTTCGAAGGTTCATTAGTGACCTATGTGGATACTGTCTGCGAAATTTATTGCGAACAGAGTTAGTTACACACAAGTAATAAATTTAAACGTTATGCTTGAAGCGGCAGTTTTTCGCACATCTCATTGTTTATGACGTCATACCTCCTGGACTATGACAGGTAGATGGTTCTTAACCCCACAGCGGCGATTGTCACGTGACACTAAAGGATAAGGGTACCACGTTTGACTGAAATCGGTTCAGTGCTTCAGGAGGAGATGGGGAAAACACACACACACACACACACACACACACACATTTTCATATTATGTATGGACTATATTATTATTATTTTAAGTTGAATGTGTACAGCTGATGGCTATAAAGTGCTTTTCTTGAAATACTTAACTGCTGTAGCAAGTTATCTATAGAAAGTGATGTAATACAGGAACTAAATTTCGATTTTGGTTTCATTCCCGCAAGTTCAGGAATGTAAAATATATGTGACAATCTGCACAGGTTACATCATAACAGAAAACATAATGGTGATTCGACGCTAACACGCTGAACTTCAAACATACTTTTGCAGATCCCACTGGGAAATAAATGTTTTTAAAAAAATAAATAGCGTCTCATAGAATGAGAAAAAGCCGTCCTCTGCCACCTAGGAGGATCAGCGACGTACTCTGCAGGTTTGCATGTTCAGTGGAGCTCCTGAAAATTATCTACGGCTTCGGCCATTCAATCAATGAAATCTGTGGTTGCAGATTGGTTTCTACTTGGTAGTGCTCCCTCTTTTGCTAACTGCTCCAGTCTGCCAAGATCCGTCGTATCGTTTACACAGTAACGGCCATCTTCCACCGATGATATGTGGTGCGTGTGTATCCACGGGATCGATATCGCATGTCAGTATGTCTTTTCTCAACTGGGGAGAACGAGATTACTTCCGGCGTCCACTGGGAGCAGGATCGGTCGAACTCGCCAAGTCAGTCGAACGCTGCAGTGAGTTGTGACAATGAAACCAATGAAGAGCTCGGCGTGGTACACTGCCACGTGACTCTGATGTTGCAACTGCGTGAGAAACTTCTTTTTGGCACCGTCTACTTCCACTGCGTTTCCTGCAATCCAAGCCGGCTGTAAACTTGGTGAACCGCCTTGAGCAGAGAAGCTTGATCAGATTAAGTCTGGCACATGACATCGAAGGTTATCAATCCGTTACTCCAGGACGATCACAGAGGACAATTATTCGGTGAGAACTTTATGTTGAACTTGTTACTATCGTTACTTCGGATCTCACGCGAAAATTGATACTGGATATTTACCTTTTTTTATGTCATGGTTAATATTTTACTTGTGTGTTTATCAATACCATTTGAACATCAGTATGAGTGACGGCAGTTACCGAGGTTTGCAGTATACGCCTGAACTTCCTGTGGGTCAGTTGGTAACTGCTGAGTACCGTACGTAATGATTTTTTTTAAATTTATTACTTCAGCTGGAGCCCTTTTATACGTATTGTTTTTTCTGTATTGTGGTAATTCAGGGAGATGGAAAGCAGAAGGTAGTTTTGGCAGCACTTGCCCACAACTACCTTTTAGTTATCTTCTGCTCTGACCTAAATGTTTTCAGAATGTATACGACTTATTAAGCCTTGGGTTATTTTTTAATCACCAATATAATCTCCCGTGTTTTTTTTAATAGCCAAATCTTACTAAATTGGCGTTTTAACGATGTAAACGCTGTTTTTTAATTGTGTTTCTCTCTCTTCTAGGTCTTCATAACTTGTTATCCTACCTAATTGTTGTTATCACCCCAAGCCTTCTTTAGACTTCTTATTTCATAAGTATATTTCCTTAATTATGATTAAGTGAGAGTTACTAAAATTTTACTTGTCATTCGAAGACCTTCACTGCTTAGTAGTTTCACAAATATTGTACACTCACGCTCATAAATTAAGGATAATTGCAGAATGTGGTGCTACAAAACATGTCACTACATAAAACTGGTGCTAATAGCTTAGGCACATAGGGAACACACACGACACAGATCTGTAAGTCTACGGTATTGGTGATAAGTTGCGAAAACAGTCCCGAAAAACATGTGCTACAAAACGGGCTCTCCTGCGCATGTACCCTGACATCCACGTGTGATATGATCACCATGCACACATACACAGGGCGCACAACGGATTGGCAAACTCTTAGATCAGGTCGTCTCGCAGCTGCTGGGGTATAGCTTCCCATTCTTGCACCAGTGCCTGTCGGAGCTCCTGAAGTGTCGTAGGGGTTTGAAGACGTGCAGCGATACGTCGACCGAGAGCATCCCAGACGTGCTCTATGGGGTTTAGGTCTGGAGAACAGGCAGGCCACCCCTTTCGCCTGATATCTTCTGTTTCAAGGTACTCCTCCACGATGGCAGCTCGGTGGGGCCATGCGTTATCGTCCATCAGGAGGAAGGTGGGACCCACTGCACCGCTGAAAAGGCGGACATATTGGTGCAAAATGACGTCCCTATACACCAGACCTGTTACAGTTCATCTGTCAAAGACATGCAGGGGTGTACGTGCACCAATCATAATCCCACCCCACACCATCAAACCACGACCTCCATACAGGTCCCTTTCAAGGACATTAAGGGGTTGGTATCTGGTTCCTCGTTCACGCCAAATGAAAACCCGGCGAGAATCACTGTTCAGACTATACCTGGACCCGTCCGTGAGCATAACCTGGGACCACTGTTCCAATGACCATTTACTGTATTCTTGACACCAGGCTCTACGGGCTCTCCTGTGACCAGGGGTGAGTGGAATGCACCCTGCAGGTCTCCTGGCGAATAAACCATGTCTGTTCAGTCGTCTGTAGACTGTGTATCTGGAGACAACTGTTCCAGTGGCTGCAGTAAGGTCCCGACGAAAGCTACCTGCAGTACTCCATGGCCGTCTGCGGGCACTGATGGTGAGATATCGGTCTTCTTGTGGTGTTGTACACTGTGGACGTCCCGTACTATAGCGCCTGGACACGTTTCCCAGTCTGCTGGAATCGTTGCCATAATCTTGACATCACACTTTGTGGCACACGGAGGGCCCGTGCTACGACCTGCTGTGTTTGACCAACCTCCAGCCTCCCTAGTATTCTAGCCCTCATGACGTCATCAATGTGTGTTCTTTGAGCCATTTTCAACACACAGCCACCATTAACACGTCTGAAAACGTCTGCCCACTTACTCGCTGTACCGTACACCAACACACCTCTGTATGTAGACTGCTGCCAGCGCCACCGTGCGACGACCGCAGGTCCAGTGCACCGCATGGTCATTCCCAAGTTGATTTAAACCCGCAAACCGCCCACCAGAGCGTTGTTTCAACATGTGTCAGCATTATCCTTAATTTATGGGCATCAGCGTATAACAAATGAAATGAATAAATGAGTTCTCTTATTAAAAGTTGAGGTCTGTTTTTCAAGAACTTCTACGTTGAGAAATTTGGTAATTTTGCAGAACGTCAAGATAAATTGTTCGTGCTAAATGAAATGAACGTATGGCATCGTTGGCCGGGAGGCCGCTGTCCGGGGAAGTTCGGCCGCCAAGTGCGAGTCTTATTTCAGTCGACGCCACACTAGGCGACTGAGGATGAAATGATGATGAGGACAACACAACACCCAGTCACCGAGTGGAGAAAATCTCCAGCCTGGCCGGGAATCGCACCCGGTCCCGCTTGCATGGGAGGCGAGCACGTTGCCACCCAGCTAAGCAGGCGGACTGTTCGTGCAAATATTCTGTTTAAGAATTCTTGTGGCGCCTTACCACTTAAACCGACCACTCCGCTCGCTACCAGTATGGAAAATCTCGCCATGTACGTCAGCACAGAATGGCCACGAAAAGGTACTCCGTGGGCAATAGAAACCCTTACACCTGAGAAATTAAACTTCACTATATTTGGACTCGTCCGTGACCATAACCTGGGACCACTGTTTCAATGACCATGTACTGTGTTCTTGACACCAGGCTTTACGGGTCTCCTGTGAAGTGTTCATCCCAGAAGTGAGGCCCCCGCGTAGATTGCCCACGAATGTGTCTGCCGCGTTCTCGATCACGAGAAAACTTAAGCCTTTGGCCACAGGGTTCTCTAGCGCTGCGCTCACTGAGCGTAAAACAACTCTCCTAACATCCAGATCGGGGAGAGCGTCACTAGGGGGGAAGCCTTTCAGGAATGTGCTACGTTTTGTTGAGGCGCCGCGCGCCCCCTCGAGGCGAGGAAGCTGCGGGCTAGCAGCAGCTCCGGCCGCGCTGAATCTCGGCCGCTTCCGCCGGCTCCCGGGTGCTTCCTGCCAGCTGTCGCGGTCGGCACTCTGGACGCGGCCGCACACCTGCTGCCCGCATCCCTCCATAACACATACCTGCCGGCCGACCCGCGGACGCAGCAGATGTTCCACTCTGCACTGCGCAGCTCTGCACCTACTGTACGTCTGCTTCTCGTCTCACATCATCGCCCGCAGCATTACGACTACACAGACCGCGCGTTCCAGACCTACGGATAATCACTTCTGAGGTGTAAAACCTGAAAGTTTGGATTATGGTTTAACCTAGATTCTAAAATGTTTTTGTTGTTGTGGTCTTCAGTCCAAACACTGGTTTGATGCAGCTCTCCATGCTACTCTATCCTGTGCAAGCTTCTTCATCTCCCAGTACCCATTGCAACCTACGTCCTTCTGAATCTGTTTAGTGTATTCATCTCTTGGTCTCCCTCTACGATTTTTACCCCCCACGCTGCCCTCCAATACTAAACTGGTGATCTCCCGATACCTCAGAATATGCCCTACCAACCGAACCATTCTCCTAGTCAAGTTGTGCCACAAATTTCTCTTCTCTGCAATTCTATTCAATATCTGCTCATTAGTTATGTGATCTACCCATCTAATCTTCAGCATTCTTCTGTAGTACAACATTTCGAAAGCTTCTATTCTCTTCTTGTCTAAACGATTTATCATCCACGTTTCACTTCCATACATGGCTACACTCCATACAAATACTTTCAGAAACGACTTACCGACACTTAAATCTATATTCCATGTTAACAAATTTCTCTTCTTCAGAAAAGCTTTCCTTGCCATTGCCAGTCTACACTTTATATCCTCTCTACTTCGCTCATCATCAGTTATTTTGCTACCTAAATATCAAAACTCCTTTACTACTTTAAGTGTCTCATTTCCTAATCTAATTCCCACAACATCACCCCACTTAATTCGACTACATTCCATTATACTCGTTTTGCTTCTGTTGATGTTCATCTTATATCCTCCTTTCAAGACACTGTCCATTGTTCGACTGCTCTTCCAAGTCCTTTGCTGTCTCTGACAGAATTACAATGTCATCGGCGAACCTCAAAGTTTTTATTTCTTCTCCATGGATTTTAATACCTACTCCGAAATTTTCTTTTGTTTCCTTTACTGCTTGCTCAATATACAGATTGAATAACATCGGGGAGAGGCTACAACCCTGTCTCACTCCTTTCCAACCACTGCTTCCCTTTCATGCCCCTCGACTCTTATAACTGCCGTCTGCTTTCTGTACAAATTGTAAATAGCCTTTCGCTCCCAGTATTTTACCCCTGCCACCTTCAGAATTTGAAAGAGAGTATTCCAGTAAACATTGTCAAAAGCTTTCTCTAAGTCTACAAATGCTAGAAATTTGCCTTTCCTTAATCTATTTTCTAAGAGAAGTCGTAGGGTCAGTATTGGCTCACGTGTTCCAACATTTCTACGGAATCCAAACTGATCTTCCCCGAGGTCGGCTTCTGCCAGTGATTCTAAAATATTTTTACTAATTAATCTCTATTACTACCATTTCATCAACATTTATTAGAGCACCAGTGTCAAGAGAGAGATTTGAAATCCACAACTGATAAAGAGTTCCAAAAGTCTTTCCTCCACTGTCGTCTTCAACAATAAGAATCCATGCTGTTCCAGCATAATTTCTAATGGCACCCGACCACCTTCCTTTGCATGGTCGTCTCGGTGTTCGTCTTACACTATATGATCAAAAGTATCTACATACCTACTGGTTGACATGAGTATCGATTGTGTCTACCCTTCGTCTCTATGTAGGGTTGAACTCTGCTGAGGCCACTTTCAGTGAGGTGTCTGAATGTCTGTGGAAGAACGACACGAGAATATACCAGAGAAGATGGTCATGTTGGACGCTAGGATCTGGAGCGAAGTTGCCGTCATAATTCGACCCAAAAGTGTTTCACTGTGTTCAGGTCGGGACTTATGGTGTGTCATTCTATTTCAGAAATCTTATTGTCCACAAATCATTGCGTCACACTCATGCCGATACAAACAATCGTCTCCGAACTGATCCTCTATTCTACGCAGTACAAAGTATTGTAAGATGTGTTCACTTCCATACGCATTCAGAGACTTTCTTAAGTTCAATAAGGGAACCACACTCTAACCACGAGAAACACCCACATACCGCATCACCACCTCCTCCGTACTTCACTGTTGACACCACAGGTGATGAGAGGTAACGCTCCTCAGGCATTCGGCAAACTCAGGTCCTGCTGTCACATTTCCACGGGTTACAGCACCTCGAACTTCACTTACCATTGACCACAGAAATTTGTGTCTTATAAGGAACTGCTCGGCTATTGTACCCCGTTTTTTTACTCCCTATGCACAGTCACTGCGCTACCTGGGCTACTGGTAGCATCTTTGAACTCACGAATGATTCATTACGCTGATTTCAAGCGCTTTTTCTCAAACATCCTCCACAAGACCCGACGGTCTCTCTCCGTCAGTACGTGATGCCTGCCCGTCTCAGTTTACCTGTGGTTGTTCCTTCACGTTTCCACTGCACAATCACAATACCACGAAACGACTTTACAATGGTTAAAATGTCCCTGACGAATTTCTTAACTCGGGTGACATCCAATTACTAGTCCTCATTCGAAGTTGCTGAGCACTGCTGACCGACCTATTCTGTTTTTATTGCTTCCCTGCTGACAAAGCAATACTTCCCACCCCTTTTTACACTGGCGTGTACGACTCTCGTGACATCCAACGGTCAGCTTTGAATTACACAGAGGTGCCGGGATATTTTCCATCAGACAGCATACCTCTTGCAACCTAGCAAAGAATGGCCTTGGTTCATCTACCATCCACTCGCCTGCCCACATGTCACGCCTATTCATAGTTATAAGTTGAGTTTCTTCCATTTATTTATTTTCCTGTCCGTCCTTGTGATTCTCAACATACCTGTTCATCTCTCCACTAATCGCTGCGAGTTTATGCCACACTACCACAAGCCAAAACTGGCAAATCACACTGATTATGAAAATTTTAGTTAGAGATATATTTGAATGTTTGTATAGGGAACTATATTAACTTACCAAAGAACGCAAGGCCGCATTTAAGCATCTCGTAATTCTTTCGCTGTCCATCCTGTCACTTGTCATTAGTAATAAATTCCATTAGCAACGGTTTTTCTGATTTGGAATATCTGAAAGTAAATGCCTGGATGCTAACATTCTCTCGATCTCTGCGGACAGAACACACAGAAAATGGCAGCATCATTCCGAAACTGTTGGTCTCCTACTTTTTTTTTTGTGGACCCCTTTGTCGGACACAGATTACGTTAGTCCAGTACTAATTTCTAAACCTTTAAGCTAAGTTTCCGTTGTACTGCGACAGGTCGCCAGCAGTCGCGCAGCGTTATGAAAGGCATCCGACATCGAGGTGCGTATGAAACAGAGATTTTTCATTGGCTTCCTCTCTCAAGTCCACTGACTTTTGCTAAAGGTGTACGGAAACGAGACAGCAGACTTGAATAATGTGAGGCGGTGGGTACTCCGTTTCATTAGTGGCGGAAAGTATCTGACCAAGTCCCAGCCGACCCTGCTGAGCTCCCATTCCTCATAATTAACAGCCTTGGTCGGCGTACAGTTTTCTGTATAGCTGAATGTCAGCTGTAACGCCTTAGGCGAGATGCAACATTGGTTATAACAAAGCGTGTACAAGATGGATATCACGGATGATTAAACAGCCCTAACAAGAGACCATCGAACCCAAATTCGCGGAGACCTGCTGGACCAGTACAAGGCTGAATCTCTGACCGTCACCACAACCACTACAGATGAGACGTTCATCACTACTGCCAGAAAAGACTGTCCATGAGATGCGAATTATCCGAGAAAGATGAAGTTAAAGACACAGCAATTTGCTGGTATAGTGATGTGTATAGTCTTCTGGGATAGGCACGACGTGATTTTTTTTTTTATGTTGGAGCCTAAAGTATCTTTGAATTGAGAACTTTACGACACGAATTTATAGAGACAGGCCAATGTTGACGACAAACTTCCGCGTGAGACAAGATAAAACCAGGTTTCACAATAGTTTTGCGGTCATGACACTCTAGCAAACTTTGGCTCGACTGTCCTACCACATTCGCTGTAGGGTCGTGATCTGCCACCTTCACAATTCAGTCTCTGTCGAAGTTCGAAAGATGGATTGGGCGATCAACATTTTCCAGACACATGTCTTGTAATGAAAGCTATGAGACAACTCATTCAGGTTTGTACGAGGGTGCAATGTAAGCCGTTGTTCAGTGCTGGTGACTATGTGGCAAAACGATAGTATGTAGCAGAAATCTTGCTCTGTTTATTTTGCTTTGTGTATCTGTTGTAGTTTTCATGAAAATAAATGGGAGGCATTAGCTTCGAAATAACTCCCGTAGTTTCATTAAAACACAAACGCTAACATAAGTCCCATAAGATTTCACACACACACACAAATGCTAACATTTTGGCGAAAGGTTGTTGGAGAGTGTCTGTTACTATCGGAAATGCATACTCATTCGTTTCGCTATAAAACGCAGCTGTGACAACAAATATTCCACAGCGAAGAGAACAGGGCACTCCGCCAGAGCGTGTCTTGTCTTTCAGAATACATAAGTAGTGGTTTCGACATACAACACGTTACAGTCAACTTCTGTGCAGATTACGGGTGAGAAGAAGGAATGTTAAAGTGCCGTCTACTTTTAAGTTCCATGGAGCTAGTCCCGTTCAGGCAGCCGTGGCGAGCGATATTGACCGCTGCCTTACCAAAAGCAAAGATGTAAAGGAACCAGGGAATACGGATACCAATGGTCAAAGATTAGAACTTCATACTGCTTCAAAAGAACCCACAATATGAATCACTGAATCGCATCACTGGATGCCCAATTTTGAGTTATGTTTTATTTTTTATTTTACACGTCTAGTTCCGTAGGAACAAATTGAGGAGCAAATTTCCAAGGTCATGGAACGTGTCAGTACATGAATGACAACATAAAAGTAATGACAGATAAAATAAAGTGTTCATGAACCCCATAAAAAGACAAGCCATAAGTTTGTGTAAACGCTGTTTGATGGTATCGACCTCTTCAGCAATTTGAGCTGTCGCAGGCTATACAGAAGTTTCAGAAGCAAATGTGCAGTACATAAGCGTCTTTTTTTTAGTCTGCGCGAGAGCATAACTAATGCTCAGCAATTTCCAGTGGGAGACGCAACATGAAAGATGTGGTGTACTACTCAGGGTGTTCACTTACCAATTCAGTAGATGCTCTTCCAAGACGGGAAATAGTGATTCTTCATACCAACATCTCGCATACTAACAATGATGGAATAATCTGAGAAGTACGGGCTTACGTGGAGGTGCGTCGACGATCGATCACTCCATGCATACCAACAGAATAGACAGGATGGAAAACGTACAGCTAAAGAACATACTATACGCGACACACAGCACCGTAGCTTCGAGTGCACACGTGTAGGTTTAGAAACTGATGTAAATCTCAGGTTTTATCGTCGACGGGATGCTTCTCGCTGACCAGAAAAACTTAAGGGCTCAGACATGCGCTGATTCAGTCAAATTATACTCGCCAATATACTTTTACGTGCTTATAATTACAGTTCAATCGCAGTACCAAATGTTATTATTATTTACTTGAACAGCGTTAGTGAAAAGCAGTGACTGTATTACCAAAGAAACCCCTACTGACTTAACTGATTTAAAACTGCAAAACAGAGCAAAAGACAACATCTATCAAAGATTAAGTTCAAGAGAGCCGATGATACAAAAGTTGTAGACACACACCGGAAAAAGTATAGCCCACAATGCGAATTCATCACCGCTGCCAGCGCTTGATTTACAGCAAACAATGGTGGCACAAAAAGTTTTCGTTGCAGAACTTTTAAAAACGTTGATGCCATCAGAAGCAGTGGGCTAAGCGCTGGAACGGATTTCGATAATTGTTACGAAGAGAGTTGACTATTTTTTGTTAAAAAGTATTCTTGCAAATGAATACTCCAAATAAATTTTGTGAAAATTAGAGATTGTTTTTCGTACCGCACTCCCATTCTTGAAACAAATTAGATCCCATCAAAGAAGCACCCTATGAGAAGGTGCTTTTGTATTCTTTTTCTGGTGACATAAGACTCTTGCGTCTTTATGAATAAATGTGTTTAAATTTCGCTTCTTGAGAGAGCACCAGAAAAAGACAACTGAAACGCACCAACTTGTGCGAATAATACGACAAATTTCGTGGTCAAGAAGGAGGAAATCTTAGCCGAAGTGTTCGCCGCTTTAATAAAATATCTGTCCCATTTTTTGGACAACGTTTGATTAACAATTAAATTTCATATTTACGTGGGCCAATAAACTGTGTACGCTAAGTGAACTTCTTTTAAAACAGTCGATGTAACACTTGCCCACTTGCAGTTAACTTCATCGGTAAAAAATGGAAATGTCGTGTGGCTAGGGCCTCCCGTCGGGTAGACCGTTCGCCTGGTGCAGGTCTTTCGATTTGACGCCACTTCAGCGACCTGCGTGTCGATGGGGATGAAATGATGATGATTAGGACAACACAACACCCAGTCCCTGAGCGGAGAAAATTTCCGACCCAGCCGGGAATCGAACCCGGGCCATTAGGATTGACAGTTTGTCACGCTGACCACTCAGCTACCGGGGCGGACACTTCATCGGTAATAATATCTCTTAAATACGTCAATATTTTGTACTACTGTTCAATTAAGGCGTTAGATTAATTTCAAGCAGGCCTATCGTGATAAAGAATTAAAAAAAAGCAATATATATTTTGTTCAGTCACCGCTTTTAGCTACAAGTAAAAGAATGACGTCCTGAGGAGCTAATGTTTTTATATAACAACTTTTGAACAGGGTTCTTGAAAACCTCCGACCTGAAATCGTACAACAGTACCACATACGATGAAAGTCAACAGCTGGCATCAGTCATGAAAAAAACACCCAGTTTAGAGATGCATGATTCAGTAATATACCTGAAACCTCAGATAATAAAATGCCACTACCTGTAAACAATTACTCATCGCTGAAGAAAGCAAAATACCCAATTTGCTACACAGCGTACAGATACTGATGTATTTTCTCGGCATGACTGATTAACGATGTGCGATGTTCAGCTGAGTTGTTGCTTCCAATTTTCTACACAGTATTTCGACGACCAATCCAGTCTTCAGCTGTTTTACGTACCTGCTGCTGCAGTCCGGGCACAACAAAGCGGCACGCAACACGTGAAGAGAACGAGTGGGGCGGTCTTCGAAATATCATACAGAGAAATGGAATCAACAACTCCGCTGAACACCCGAAAGCATACCATTACTGTGTTCGCTTTTTATTTTATGTTACGTGGAAACAGGAGAATCACCTACGGCACGTGCGACTTGTAACTGCTGTACGTGAAGAGCCGTTTGTTGCAAATGAAACGAATTGTCTGCTGTAGATCCCCGCAGCAATCACAATTTCGTTAACTAGTCGGCTCACAATAAGAGACTAATCAAGTGTCTGTGTGCTCAGCTCATCGCGGCGTAGAATACAGAAATGACTTAGCAACTCCGTAAATTGCGTCTTCATTTTCAACACTCAAAGCCATTCCAAACTGAGTAGCGAATTTCCGTTGTAACATAAGACACAATGAGCGATACAGGATTTAGAGATGTAAAATAGAACGTTCAGTGTTATTAACGGACTAGCGAGATCCGACGCCGTTTCTTCAAAGAATCGAACTTCCGTGTGTAAAACAGCTTTAAATGTCTGATATTAATGAGTTAATGTGTTGTATACTTGACACTAACCATGACAATCCTTTATAGCAGGAAATGCAAAAGCCTAATTACGTTAGTTTTATGAGCTTCGAATTATTCGCCCATTATTTTGTGTGCTATACAGGAGGAAAGTTTGAAATTACTGTTCTAATTTATTGGAAATCGCTACGTGCTCCTATTATCAACGATGGATGAGTATGGTCTGGATAATTTGCAGTCCGTTAAAAAAAAAAAAGCTAGTTTTCCATGCATTTCAATGTTTATGACGGCATATAGTCCGAATTACGTGTTGTACAATGATAGGTATTGTGAGGGGTGTCAGCAAGACAAATTTTCGTAAATATTTGAAATTATGTGTAACGCTTGTTGTAAGTCGTTGAATTTTCTCACTCTCAAATACTGGATTAATGTAGTGTGGGTTATTAGCACCCCGCGAGTTAAGGTGCCTCATGACATAAAAGAAAGTTTTTGACTTTTCCACTTGACTTATTGTGTTAAAACTTTCTTAATTAACTAGTATATGACATCAAAATTTTTGTTGTCCAGGGAAGCCTAAGTTCGCATTGATTTTTTCCAAAAATAATTCATTAATAGTAACTGTACAATTTTTTTGCCCGATATAGACATATTCACATCAAGTAGTACATAAAAAATGTCTACGTTACTCAGCACATTAGAAGTTTCACCATTTTTTCACAGCTGTCAGCATGTCTCTCTTTTGTAGGCTAGAGCCTTGATCGTCATCTTTTGTCGACAACTGAGCAGGATATCTGAGAAAGTCTCGGGTCTCTCTCGATATGATCATTTTAAGAGCGAAGTTACAATATATATGATATTGACATTTCTGTTACAAAAAATGAGCATAAGGTGAAGTTTCGATTTTGAGGTAGCAAATTTTCTGCGGCAGTGAAATACAGGGTGTAACAAAAAGAATCATCCGATTTGGCACGTCTATATTTCTGAAACTAAAAAACATATACAATGAACTTTGCTTTTTGATGAGCGGGAAACTCAAGAAGTTTTTTTTCATACCATTTCAATCCGGTATTCAAATTGTTCCCAAACTGCAGAAAGCACGTCTTGATTTGCGACTTGCCGGCCGTTGTGACCGAGCGGTTCTAGGCGCTTGAGTCCGGAACCGCGCGACTGCTACGGTCGCAGGTTCGAATCCTGCCTCGGGCATGGATGTGTGTGATGTCCTAAGATTAGTTAGGTTTGAGTAGTTCTAAGTTCTAGGGGACTGATGACCTCAGAAGTTAAGTTACATAGTGCTCAGAGCCATTTGAACCATTTTTTTTTAGTTGCGGCTTCCACAGCTGCTGTTATGCGACGTCTCAGTTCATTCATTGTTGTTGGCAACGGAGTCACATAAACAGATGCCAGTACTGTAAGGCTGAATCATGTGGTCCAGTGCGGCCGATCGATCGTTTAGTAATCCTTTGATTTAAAAATTCCCGCACTTCCAGATGCCAGTGTGGAGTTGCTCCATCCTGTTTGTACATGAAGTCGTTCGAATCAGTCTCCAACTGTGGGAAAAAAAAGTTCTCAAGCATATCGAGACATGTGCTTCTTGCAACAACGTTCTCGGCAAAGGAAGATGGAACATACGCCTTATCTCAAATAACGTAATAGTTATGATTTTTTAAAATCGGATAATTCTTCTTGATGTACCATGAAAAACTCAAAAGAGTTTGCCCTTTCCAACAGTATATTGTTCACATACATATCTTAAATAACGTACTAGTTATGATTTTTTAGGTAGGATGATTCTTTTTGATACATCCTGTAATATCAGTGAAAACCATTCTAGTGAGTGAAGGTGCAATTATGCTTTAAGTGCATATACGTCTGTGTTTAGGAGACGGAGTAAAAGACAGCCGGAAAAAGATGGGAGAAAAAATAGCTCTAGCCGTTATACAATAAATGCTTTCACCTGGTGATTTAAGAAAATCGAAGAATGGGTATATCCTTGTAGCCCGAAAGAATTTAAAACCCATGCTTCCTCGTTTCGGTCCATATTTGTTTCATGGCGTCGTTATGACAAAATCTTCAAATACACTGATAAGTCCCTCCATTGGAAACTCCGTACAAAGTGATGCACTTCCAGATTAAAATCAGAGCTGATGAGAAAATTGCCGCTGATTTGATCCCCCGTATGGAGATTAAAGAGATACGAAAAATGTTTGTGTTGGTGGTACCCCATAGGTCTTAAATATTTGAAGAAAGTCATACGTAAGAACCACCATTAGCTGGTGTCACTATCAGTTTCGACCAAATGATAATAAGGTAACGTCAGATTATTAAAATGAGCTTGTATGGTATCGTTCTTATTGTGGCAATACATTAAAAAAGCCTGGGTCACTGAAACTAACGTCAACAGCAAATTGCCTTAAATGTAGTTAAATAATTTTAGTACACTAATTGCAATCAGGTTTCATTTTTCTGTGAGGAGCAGTATTTTGTAAATGTCGAGGACTAATCCGTGTCGCCGATGAACGTTTCGTCCATAACCAGTGGTGCAATCTGCCTCCTAATCCATGCAGTACGCTGCACATCTGTATTGCTGTATTTTGTACTTCACATTCTTATCATTGTTCTACTGTGAAAATGGCTCTTATGTTAACTTGGCGCAGATGTAACTACGGATGGCTGTATGGTTTCCGTCTTTTAGTGTTTCCATTTCGCGTTAAGGACTTACGTTTGTACAGCGAACACTTTTTATTGTTCAACTGTAGAAATTGGAGTTATATTAATGTGACACATTTTTAACAATTGCTGCCAAAAGCCAAAATAAATAAATAACCAAAAAGATAAAAAAGTGTAGTACTACACGACGAAGCCGCGGAGCTGTCATACACTCCCAGTTGACGGGGCCGGCCGAAGTGGCCGTGCGGTTCTAGGCGCTACAGTCTGGCGCCGCGTGACCGCTACGGTCGCAGGTTCGAATCGTGCCCCAGGCATGGATGTGTGTGATGTCCTTAGGTTAGTTAGGTTTAAGTAGTTCTAAGCTCTAGGGGACTGATGACCACAGCAGTTAAGTCCCATAGTGCTCAGAGCCATTTGAACCAAGCCAGTTGATGGTTGCCTATCTAAAGGCTTTCAGGGCAACAGAAATTTTACTTCCAGTACTTCATTTATCGACCGAATTTAAAAAACTGAAATGCTGTCATGATCTACTCATTACGAGGTATAATGTTATTTTAAAGGTTTAACACAGTAAGACAAGTCCAGCTGTTAAGAAACAGCGTACATCTCTTGAGGCGGAGTCAGCCAACGTGTGCAAGTACCCAGACTATTGTGCGTGTATTGCATATTAAACCGGGGACCTAGAAACGACGGAGAGGCTTCGTCCCGCCGTAGCCCTCAGTGGTTCACAACCCAACAGGCCACAACAGTCCACCCACCCCACCGCCGCCCACACCGAACCCAGGGTTACTGTGCGGTTCGGCCCCAGTGGAAAACTGCCTTAAAAACCGTCCACAGACTGGCCGGCACACCGGACCTCGACAATAATCGGCCGGGCGGATTCGTGCCGAGGATCGGCACGCCTTCCCGCTCGGGAGGCAGCGCGTTAGATCGCGCGGCTAGCCGGGCGGGCAGCCAGACTATACTCACCCGGTACTCAAGAACGAGAAAAATTCGCGATTTCCAACAAAACTGGCATGTAATTTCGAATTATTTTCGAAACTTTTTCTCGTTAACACCGCTCACAAAACGATGGATAGGGAAGAGTTTACTCTATTTTCGCTGTTCAAACAGCAAAACTTCAGCATCAGGCTTGACGTTCTAATTTACTTTCCATATTGCCGCGTCCACATATACCACTGAGTGCAACTGCAAAATGATATCAGTGAACCACACATAGCTCGGGACACTTGACATTTTACACGTGGAAGTTTTCCATTCTGTAAAGAATCGGGCCGTTGCAAGGAATGTTACTGCTCGCCAGGAATACGCGCATTCCGGCCGTGGCTGCGAGTCAAACCTCGCGCGGTGCCTCAACCAATGCCGAGCACGACGCCATGGTATTTTACAAAATTTCAGCTTCGTAGGCTGCCTGTAGTTTTCGTGGATTTTGATTACAAAATCTGGGAAGGTTGAAACTTCCTGGCAGACTAAAACTCAAACTCGGGACCTTTGTCTTTCGCGGGCAAGTGCTCTACCAACTGAGCTACCCAAGCACGACTCACGCCCCGTCCTCACAGCTTTAATCCCGCCAGTATCTCGTCTCCTACCTTCCAAACTTTGCAGAAGCTCTCCTCCGAACCTTGCAGAACTAGCACTCCTGGAAGAAAGGATATTGCGGAGACATGGCTTAGCCACAACCTGGGGGTTGTTTCTAGAATGAAATTTTCATTCTACAGCGGAGTGTGCGCTGGTATGAAACCTCCTGGCAGATTAAAATTGTGTGCCGGACCGAGACTCGAACTCGGAACCTTTGCCTTTCGCGGAAAGATTATTTATAAGGCGTAAATCTCCAGCGAACTATGAATCCGCAAACCGTATTCAAATAATTCCATTACGACGTCCACATGGAAAGAGCAATAGCTACCACCTCTGCTGCGTTCGTCGAATAGCTCCTCATGCGATCACAAAGGTTTTTTTTCTTTTTTGCCGGGAAAGAGGAGACCCGACTCTTTGGCCACGTTTATCGAAGAGGGGCTGCAGCAGGAGCTGGTGCCCTGAAAGAATAGGATGGCCCCGGTTGGCTCGTCTGGTGCTGCTCTTGTGCTTCGCCTCGAGGAGGGAGTGGGTGAGGGGAGGAGAGGGAGGATGGGTAGGAGGCGGCACAAAAACGCCCCCGCTGGCTGTGCAGGCAGGGCAGCACCTGCCGGCCGATCCATCAGCCGTGGGAAGCGGGCGGCGGGCGGCGAGCGGCGCAGGCCTGCGGGGGAGCTCGTTGCAAGGGCCGGGCAGATGCCAGCCGGCGAGAGGGCCGCCACTCCGTCCGCCACTCGCGGCTACTCAACTCCGCCGCCGCTCACGAAGTCGCCAACCGTCTCCGTGCCACGGTGGACCGTTACGCAAGTCCAGCATATTACACAGGGCAGACAGGACGAGCAATTGCTGTTAGAATTAAAGGACGTCTCTCACGGAAAAAGATACAAATACACACTGATCAGCCAGAATACTAAAAAACCACCTACCTAATAGCCGATATGTCCACTTTTGGCACGGATAATAGCGGCTACGAGTCGTGGCATGAAAGCAACGAGGCCCTCGTACGTTGCTGTAGGGGTTGGTACCACATTTGCACACACAAGTCTCCTAATTCCCGTAAATTCTGCGGAGGGAAGCGATGAGTTCTGACGCCACGTTCCATCATATCCCAGATGTCTTCGAACGGGTACAGATCTGGCGCGTTGAGGGGCCAGCATATCAACTGCAACTCGCTACAGTGTTTCTCGAACCATTCCATCGCACTCCTGGCCTTGTGGCGACTTTCTTCAAATACGTAAGACCTATGGGGTACCACCTTCACAATTTTTCGTATGTCTTTAATCTCCATACAGCATATCAGATCAGTGGGATTTTTCTCATCAGCTCTGATTTTAATCTGGAACTGCATCACTTTGTACGGAGTTTCCAATGGAGGGCCTTAGCAATGTATTTGAACATTTTGTCATAACGACGTCAGAAAACAAATATGGACCGAAACGGGGAAGAATGGGTTTTAAATTCTTTCGGGCTACAAGAATTTAACCCATTCTTCGATTTTCTTAAATCACCAAGTGAAAGCATTCATTGTATAACAGCTAGAGCTATTTTTTTCTCCATCTTTTTCGGGCTGTCTCGTACCCCGTCTCCTAAACACAAGACGTATATGGACTTAAAGCATAATTGCACCTGCACTCACTAAGAGAATAGTTTTCACTGATAATACAGGATGTATCAAAAAGAATCATCCTACCTAAAAAAAATCATAACTAGCACGTTATTTAAGATATGTGCGTGAACAATGTACTGTTGGAAAGGGCAAACTCTTGAGTTTTACATGGTACATCAAGAAGTGTTATCCGATTTTAAAAAAATCATAACTATTACGTTATTTGAGATAAGGCGTATGTTCCATTTTTCTTTGCCGAGAACGCTGTTGCAAGAAGCACATATCTCGATATGTTTGAGAAATATCTTTTCCCACAGTTGGAGACTGATTCGAACGACTTCATTTACAAACAGGATGGGGCACCTCCACACTGGCATCTGGAAGTGCGGGAATTTTTAAATCAAAAGATTACTAAACTATGGATCGGTTGGTCGAGACCTAATAATTCAGCCTTACATTACTGGCATCTGTTTATGTGACTCCGTTGCCAACAACAACGAATACTCTGAGACATAGCATAACAGCAGCTGTGGAAGCCATAACTCCGGACATGCTCGCTGCAGTGTGGCAACAATTTGAATACCGCATTGACATATGCCGTGCATGTCAAGGGGGGCATATTGAACACCTATGAAAAGGTATGAAAAAAAAGACTAATTGAGTTTCCCGCTCATCAAAAAACAAAATTCATTGTTTATGTTTATTAGTTTCAGAAATATAGACGTACCAAATCGGTTGATTCTTTTTGTCACGCCCGGTATTTCACTGCCGTACAAAATTAGCTACCTCAAAATCGAAACTTCACTATATGCGCATTTTTTGTAACAGAAATGTCAATATCATATATATTCTAACTTCGCCCTTAAAATAGTCATGCCGGTCGGGGTGGCCGTGCGTTTCTAGGCGCTTCAGTCTGGAACCGCGAGACCGCTACGGTCGCAGGTTCGAATCCTGCCTCGGGCATGGATGTGTGTGATGTCCTTAGGTTAGTTAGGTTTTAGTAGTTCTAAGTTGTAGGGGACTGATGACCACAGATATTAAGTCCCATAGTGCTCAGAGCCATTTAAAATGGTCATATCGAGAGAGACCCGAGTCTTTCTCAGATATCCTGCTCAGATGTCGACAAAAGATGACGATCAAGGCTCTAGCCTACAAAAGAGAGACATGCCGATAGCTGTGCAAAAATGCGGAAACTTCTAATGTGCTGGATAACGTAGACCTTTTTATGTACTACTTGATGTGAATATTTTTTATGTAGTACTTGATGTGAATATGTCTGTATTATGCAAGAAATTGTAGAGTTACTGTTGTTGTTGTTGTTGTGGTCTTCAGTCCTGAGACTGGTTTGACACAGCTCTCCATGCTGCTCTATCCTGTGCAAGCTTCTTCATCTCCCAGTACCTACTGCAACCTACATCCTTCTGGATCTGCTTATTGTATTCATCTATTGGTCTCCCTCTACGATTTTTACCCCCCCCCCCCCCCCCCCCGCTGCTCTCCAACGCTAAATTTGTGATCTCTTGATGCCTCAGAACATGTCCTACCAACCGATCCCTTCTTCTAGTCAAGTTGTGCCACAAACTTCTCTTCTCCCCAGTCCTATTCAATACCTCCTCATTAGTTACGTGATCTACCCACGTAATCTTCAACATTCTTCTGTGCCACCACATTTCGAAAGCTTCTATTCTCTTCTTGTCCAAACTATTTATTTTCCATGTTTCACTTCCATATGGGCTACACTCCATACAAATACTTTCAGAAACGACTTCCTAACACTTAAATCTATACTCGATGTTAACAAATTTCTCTTCCTCAGAAACGCTTTCCTTGCCATTGCCAGTCTACATTTTATAACCTCTCTACTTCGACCATTATTTTGCTCCCCAAATAGCAAAACTCCTTTACTACTTTAAGTGTCTCATTTCCTAATCTAATTCTCTCAGCATCACCCAACTTAATTCGACTACATTCCTTTATCCTCGTTTTGCTTTTGTTGATGTTCATCTTATATCCTCCTTTCAAGACACTGTCCATTCCGTTCAACTGCTCTTCCAAATCCTTTACTATTAATGAATTATTTTTGGAAAAAAATTAGTGCGGGTTTAGGCTTCTCTGGACAAAAAAAATGGCACTTCAGTCGGGCAACATGACCGTTATGATGTTGTGTACGTGGTCTGCAACCAATGTACGAAAGTCTTTTGCCGTCATGGTACGAGCTACACGGGAACCATAGATGTCCACGTAAATGTTCCCCAGGGCATAATGGAGCCGCCGCCAGCTTGTCTCCGCTCGCAAGACAAGTGTCAAGGAGCTGTTCCCCTGGAACACACAGTTTCGCGCCCTCCCATCGGCATGATGAAGACGGTATCGGGATTCAACAGAACATGCAACGCACTGCCACTGCGCCATCAACCAGTGCCGATGGTCACGTGCCCATTTCAGTCGTAGTTGCCGATGTCCGATGTCGTAATTGGTTCAAATGGCTCTGAGCACTATGGGACTTAACTTCTAAGGTCATCAGTCCCCTAGAACTTAGAACTAATTAAACCTAACTAACCTAAGGACATCACACACATCCATGCCCGAGGCAGGATTCGAACCTGCGACCGTAGCGGCCGCGCGGTTCCAAACTGTAGCGCCTTTAACCGCTTGGCCACCGCGGCCGGCTGATGTCGTAATTGGCACATTCATTGGTCGTCGGCTGCGGAGGCCCATAGTTAGGAGTGTTAGGTGCACTGATTGTTCATACTTGTACTCTGTCCAGCATTAAAGTTTGCCTCAGTCTGCAACCATCCTATTTTACCAATCTGCCCAGCGACGTCCAACATCTATAACAAGGGGTGGCCGCCCAACCCCACAACGCATGCACGTGGTTTCACCTCCTTTACGCCACGTCTTGAAGACACCACAGCACTCCTCGAACACCCGACAGGCCGTGTAGTTTCCGAAATGCTTGTGCCGAGCCCCCGGGCCGTCAAAATCTGCACTCGATCAAACTCTAATAGATCGCGTTCCTTCGCCGCTCTACACACGGACAGCACGCTTACTGATAGTACATGCACCGTGAGTGTATCTGACTAGCAGTCATTCCTGGCCAGGTGGCGCTGGTATCGATAGTCGATCGGTGGTCATGATGTTCTGACCGATCAGCGTATATAACTCGTCCTTTGATGATCACTTATTAATTATAGGCCATAAGCCTAAAGAAATTCGTGGCATTAGTATCCCATACACGGAAAAGACAGGCTACAGAATCCTTGAAGAATTGGAAATTTTCAATCATCTCTATCTTAATGGCAGTTTCATTCTGAATGAATAGTTACGGCTACGTAATAAAAACTTCTTGTAATGATATAAAGCCCTCACATGGAAATGCTTAAAATTGACTCCGCATTTTTCTCAAGAGTATACACTAAAATATCTTCTTCCTCTCTCATTTTAATTTATTGCATCATAGTTCGTTTTCGCACAAAATGTATAAAATATCTGCTACTGCATGGTCCTATATAAAGTTTTATTTTGTGCTATACGAGCTGCTGACTTGGAAGATCAGCACTGATACGCTACTGAAAATATTTTTGTAACGTAAGCAGCTGGTTATTCCGGTTGTTACTAGACAGCGCGACTTCTTTCGCGTCCACGTTGTGGCCCGCGAGCCGCTTAGTCTGATACCAATTCCAGTGGCTGTTTCCTCTTACAGCCCTTACCGGCGTACACTGTGCTACGTCATGTAGCTATGGTTCCTACTGACAATGTACCATTGTTATGTCAGATCCAATACCTGTAATTTTATATGGTTTTAAATATGATTGTAAGGAGTTATTTTGTATGACGACTGCATTTTGCTCATAAACCTGTTTCCAACTGTTACTACATATGAGTATAGTCACCTCATGAATTTTTTCTGTATAATAACCATATATTTTTCGTTTTCTTCTCTATATTAATGAGTTCTTAACCCTTTATACGTAACTGCTTTTGTTTTTTTCTGATGAAGAAACCCATAGTCGGTGTCGAAACCAGGTCAAGTTAAATCTTGTTGTAATCGGTTGGCTGTATTATACAAATCATAATCTTGTGTGCAGTTGCTGGCTCACAGCCATGTTTAAAATTGTATTATGATACTTCGCAGACATTCACGTTTCTACTGCACGAAACTAGAGTAAAACTTCTATGCGTCTGCTTTAGGAATAAAAAATTGCATCGTGCTTCAGTATCACGACTATCGTTCATTCTTCTCATTGTCACATCGGACCTCCACATGCTACTACCATGGCTACTTCTCTATCCTGATGATGTCATGTTGCCTGCGGAGAAAAAGTTTGGTTTACAGCGGCAAACGCAACAGTGGAAAGACTGACTTACGCCATATGGCAGCTTAAAAAAAAGAAAACTTGAGTACACGAGAAGTTGGCACCATCAACGTTGCCTGAGGGTGTCTACCATGATTAACAAAATTTAACTATCTTTGTTTTACAAATTCTGGCGAAGGCCACTTAATAGACGATAACAACGCAAGGACACTGGTAGTCTACATGAAGTTGCGAGTGACAACAGGATTCACTTGTGCTACTCGGAAGAAGAAGAATAATTTGAGCGATCTACCTGTCGCTGTCTACGGCACCCAGAGCTACAAAAGATGCAGGTCACTCGACTGGACCACGTCTCGAACGATACTATCAGGAAACGTTTTGAGGTCGCGCCGATTCACAAGGAAATACGAGAAAGCCGACTGCGATGGTTAAGACATGTGCTGTGCGCATAAGAAGTTACTATAGCAAAGGCAGCTTACACAGTGGAAGTGATGGGAAAGAGATCCAAGGGACGACCAAGACAGCGATAGGCCGATATCTGCACAGCGACCTGAAGGCTGTAAGTCTTCATCCAGACATGGCCCACGATCGAACAAAATGGAGACAGCAAATCCACTCAATGGACCTGGCACCAGGTGGAACAAGTTCTAGAGAAAGAAGAAGAAAATAAGTTGCTGAATGACGGCAGAAGTGCAGCAAATGGGGGAAAATCGGTCCATTAATATTTTTGGAAAAAAAAATCTGTTTCACGTCGTAAACTAAGAACTGAGCCGACACCAAGTTTCGATTTCCGGGGGCCTGCAGTTCCCGCAAGAATGATGAATATGTGGTCGAGGCGGGGAGCAAAGGACCAAACAGCACAGAGTCCGCATCTCTCCGTCGCAGTGCTCAAACAAGGAAATTTTATGCAGCGGTTCGCCAGTCTCGGGCTACTGCTATTGTTAATAAAAGTATTTGAAGATAAACGTTTAGGGAACTAGTTAGATGTGGCGAAGTACCCGTAATTGTCTAAAAGAATATAAAATTATATTTGTTGTTAACCACGTCATTTTCTTTACAAACTAAATGAAGACAATTGCATACTCTGCAGTTTCTTTTTTCGTTAATCGCTGCATGGAACTGGGACAGGAGGTCTGTCTTAGTTTTATTAGTTAGTACTGTTTGCAACTGAGCGACGTCCGGAGGGGCGGAACATTGTTACGGGGCCAGTCAAATGAAAATGAAAAAGATGGAAAAAATAAGTAAACTTTATTATTTCAAAAGTAATCTTAACTGCTGTTAATACATTTATCCCACTGTGAGATGGGACGGTCAATGCCTTCATGGAAAAGTTTTCGGTTGCTTATGGAACCATGATTGTACCCTTTCTTCAGGGCTCCAAAACTATGGAAATCACCTGGGCAGAGATCAGGGCTGTATGCGGAATGCCTAAGGGTTAACTAGCGAAACTTCTGCAGCGTAGTCGAAACAACCTTGGCAACATGTGGGTCCGCTGTGAAGCCCGTACACATCCTCCATACAGTCCTGATCTCTCCCCATGAGAGTCCCATATTTTTGAAACCCTCAAGAAAGACATTCGTGACCGTCGAATTAGTTAGTCATGAATACGAAAAATACAAGACAGTAATAATTAATATTCGTATATAAAGATGCACTTACATACGTAAGAAGTTGAGCATAACAGCTCTCGTCATACAATTTTGACGCCTGCTTTTGGCCACGTTACATAATAAAACATCCTACGTATATATATATATATATATATATATATATATAATGATAAGTCAAATGGCGCACCATGAATGGTGGGAAAAATAAAGTGTGAATCAACATGGGAACGACACGACACACGTATATAAAAACTTGGCTTACATCTCGGGCTGCTGTTCTTTCTTCAACTTATAAGAAACGCCGCCACATAGTACCAATGATACTTTCAGTTGCTACAAGGAAAGTTAAAGTCTTCATCACCACCTCAAACAGTAAAAGATATGTAATTAATTTGTCTGTTCGTTTGTCTGCTGTCCTGATACACAATAAAATCCTCGCGCCACATCAACGGAGCATGTCGCTAGAGTAGCCAAAACAAAATGGTACCGTCCATGTCCACTTTAACAAAGAGTTGTGCCATTTTGTCTGTGTTAAATCTCAGACCTCTCTGCAAAGTTTCATGAAGTGAGAGCATATGAAACTGTTCACGGTGATCCGTCTATTGGAAAGGAGAAGACTGAATGAGTACCTGCTTTCACAGCTCATCGTAACACCAAAACTAATTTGGTGCTCTATCTACGGAAATAGTTACACTCCCGGTTGAACAACCCCTTTGATTCTTCCTTAAACAACACCCTGCTTTTGAGAGAATTAGCGCTGCAGCGCCTTCATTGCTCCAACGTGTACGCTGCGGCCTACGATTCCATTAATCCGTGGCTCGATCCCAGAGTTGTTCTAGAACTTGTTTTCAGGGACTCCTAACGACTTACCGCTCCATCACTGCATTGATGAAGGGCTTCTCTGCTTGGTGGACGTCTTACTAAGTCTTACAGCGGAAAGCTTAACTGTGTTTCGCTGTTTGGCTACCTGACAGCTGGCAACATAAACCAGTGTTTGTGGTCTCACTTGTAAGGCTGGACGTCCACTGCCTGCACCCTCTCATAGTCGGAGTAGAATTTTAATATCTGTTGGTCGTCGTTCTGAAACTGAGCTAGTACTGAATCCGTAAGCGCGATACTTTGTTACTGCAAGCTACATCCATTTTCTACACGTTGCGTGTTGTCGACCCCACAATTGCACAGTGGTTCACCTCCTTACCGTCTTCCTCGAAGAACAGGAAGGTCGTCAGTTCTCCACAACGTTTTCAGCCCGCGCAGTGGCTATCGTGGAAGGAAGCTGGCCGCTGAGTCAGCAGTACATTTCGATCCGAAACGAATGCGTGCGTGACATACGGAGACTCGAGGTCGACGAATCAGCGCCAAGGAATGCTAGCTATCCGGCCCTAACGCGCTATTTCCCTTTTCCTACTTTCAGTGAATGCGGATGTTACGTGGTAACGTCCAGTTCGACGAAACAGCCACCAACCAGATGGCAGAAGGCTGATCGCGGACGGTGAAAAGGAGCCACGCTTAGATCTGCATGTAAACTTTATATGAGATACATCTTTTCTAAATCTTGCACGATGAGGGTGCAGTCGTCTCAAAAATTCAAGTGACATTCAAGTAAGTACTTTCTTGTTAACAAGGATATGCAACCCACAACCACGAAATGATTCGCTCCTTGTTTCCTTGAAAGCAAAAAATTACCTGAAACAACGAACATTTCGAACATGCTATCTTCGACGAGAAAATACTTTGAAGTTTTCGTTTAAATCGCTTGACTGACACAGGGCATCACATCTAACACTTTTCACTGAATCTGCCACTGTAAACTTGACGAAGTAATTGTTACCACGAGCAACTGAGATCTATCGTGATGCGCAAAAGGTCACAAATTTTGTTGAGTTTCAGTGGAACTAAAACAAAGGAGTCTTCTCGGACATTACAAATACTTGAAGGAAGACATACTTTTCTCACAACTACTTCATTTATTACTGTCAAATTTTCAATAACAACAAAATACGACTTCTTACACATTTAAAACTGCAAAACATTTTCAATACTACCTCCAAACGCTGCATGTACAAATAACGACTGAAGGGTTTGTTCAAAGTCTGTCACCATATCCGATATATCTATATCAACATTGATTCCATAACCACAGCGACCGTAGACTATAAGGAAGGAGAGGTACACAGCAATCAATCGCAGTCCAAATAGTTCCTTCTTACTCCTGTATATCTAGATTTCGGCTATAAATAGCAATCTTCAGTGCTAAATTACAAAGAACTTTAAAGAACCAGAATTAATTTACTTGGCAGAGAATAATAAGTAAAATACCATGTTATCCAATAGCAGCCATCCACTCTGGTCAACATACCATTTTAGTTACAATCCAACAAACTCTTGGCAGTATGTGTCACCATTTGATCATACTGATGTGTAGGCAGAAGGAAACTGAGTCGTTTGACAAGTAAAAAACAGTTTTAGTTCACGGCATGTAGTGGAAGTAACGTCCTCAATGTTACAAATTAACCAATAGAGTTTCATTTGACACGGTAGTTTAAAAACGCTTTTTTTTAATATCTAGCCGGCCGGGGTGGCCGAGCGGTTCTAGGCACTACAGTCTGAAACCGCGCGACCGCTACGGTAGCAGGTTTGAATCCTGCCTCGGGCATGAATGTGTGTGACGTCCTTAGGTTAGTTAGATTTAAGTAGTTCTAAGTTCTAGGGGACTGATGACCTCAGAAGTTAAGTCCCTTAGTGCTCAGAGCCATTTGAACTATTTTTTTAAATACCTAAAAACAAGCATATTAGCTTACCACCTTGAAATATTCAAGAAATGCCAGCTTACAAAGCTCATATGTTAGAGGTGAAGAGATCCGTCGACGCCTGTGCAAAGGACCATCAATAGTCTTTTTTCTGTTGCTTTAGAATTCGTGGAGGTACGTTCTGTCTATGCTACTAACTGAAGGCAGTTCGTTTATTGCCAACCACGTTTCGCTTCTTTTATTCGTGAAGCACCTTCTGTGGCGATTTACAGCGCTGTTAGCTCATGCGTGTGGTCCTGGATATGTATTCGTTACTTTCCGTGCTCCAGTTGGCCGATTTCCGGTGGGTGAAAGAACGCCGGAAATCGGAGAACTGGAGCAAGGAAACTAACCAATACATCTCCAGGAGCACACGTACGAGCTAACAGCGCTGGAAATCGCCAGTGAAGGTGCTTCATAAATAAAAGAAGTGAAACGCGTATGGCAATAAACAAACTACGTTCAATTAGTTTGATAGACGGATCATTAATAGGTTCTTACAGCTCTGTTATACCGGGCGGGGCAAATAAAAGTGGCCCGGACGAGAGGATACGATTGGATTTGAATGTATACATATAACCACACCCCGTGACGCGCACTCCACGTGTGCGCCCTCTACGTGATCCGCACCGGTTCTGAGTGTAGTGCGGGCTGCGCCAATGCGAGTGGAGCAGTGCAAAGGAACGATGGTAATTACAGAGGAGCGGCAGGGGTTCGTTGCGGAAAGTCACGTGACAAGAAAGTCGTGGAAACGGTGCGGTTTAAATGTTCAAATGTGTGTGTGTATTCCTAAGGAACCAAACTGCTGAGGTCATCGTTCTCTAGACTACCACACTACTTAAACTAACTTAATCTAACCTATGCTATGAACAACACACACACCCATGCCCGAGGAAGGACTCTAACCTTCGGCAGGAGCGACAGCGCAATCCGTGACATGATGCCTCTAACCGCGCGGCCACTCCGCGAGGCACGGTTTGGTCAGTTGTTTGTTGAGAAGTTTAATGTTTTGAAAGTGCCATCAAAGAATGCAATGCAACGATTAGTCCGAAAATGGCGTCAGGCGGGACCTATTTTGAACAAGTCAAAAAAATATCCCGAAACGTGACCGCACACCAGAAAATGTGGATGCAGTTCTCCCGGAAATGCCTCAGAGTCCTACCAAATCAACCTGACGCTTGTCGCAACAGACCGGCATATCACGTCAATGATGTATCCTGGAAATCCGTAGCCGAGCGGTTCTAGGCGCTTCAGTCTGGAACCGCGCGACCGCTACGGTCGCAGGTTCGAATCTTGCCTCGGGCATGGATGTGTGTGATGTCCTTAGGTTAGTTAGGTTTAAGTAGTTTAAGTTCTAGGGGACTGATGACCTCAGATGTTAAGCTTTTGCGTCTTAACGGGAAAAAGGACAACCCAACATAACCATAATTTATTTGACTTGCTCAACGTGCCGGCCGCTGGTGATCGAGCGGTTCTAGGCGCTTCAGTTTGGAACCGCGCGACCGCTACGGTCGCAGGTTCGAATCCTGCCTCGGGCATGGATATGTGTGATGTCCTTAGGTTAGTTAGGTTTAAGTAGTTCTAAGTTCTAGGGGACTGATGACCTCAGATGTTAAGCCCATGGCGCTCAGGGCCACTTGAACGATTTTTTGGAAATCCGTTCTCGTGCCACTTTTATTTGCCCCGCCCTATACAAAATTGTTGTATCGCTTTAGAAGTAAAAATTAAAAAGATTTTGTTGAAGATCATCTTGATAAAATACAGTTACATACCAAACTGAAATTAGTCGAAGGCTAAAACATAGCGTAGCCACTCATATCACAGTGGTTACGTGATCAACTAAATATTTAATAAAAAAGAAATACGGCGTTACGCTGTTTGCAGAAAGATGATAAAACAAGCTGTCATGACACCTAGTCTTTAAGGCTAAAACTGATTACTGATTTACTTGTTTGGTGGTAAAATAGATTAGATATAGCAGAAACAATTACGTTCTCACATACTACCATGCCAAGCTTTGTTTTTGTCTTTTTAAAGGCAGGCCGAAATCCGGGTATTACATTCCTCTTGGGTCGTGACTTCTTTTGCCCCGAAGCACGAGATCGTCGAAGAGCTTCCAAAATCGGCTGCTCTGCTCCTTGAATAGGTGAACGCCAAATGACCTCAGATGGTAGTACATCCCCAAGCTTAATGATGACGATGCTACCGTTACGAGATCAGGGTAAGGGGAGCTTCGTGGTGATATTAGGGAAGGATGAATACATCACTAAGAGTAAAAAATTTTTCGTTGAAAACAATATCACAAGAAAAGATAGGGATCCAACACGAGAAGCAAATAAAAAACTGAACGCTGAGTTAAAAACATATAAAGAAATCTTTTCGCCCATAGAGTTACAACAACTCAAGCTAATGAACCCACAGACCCACATACTTAGGGCGCAGATTAAGGCCCATAAAGATTCCCTGGTGATAAGACCAACTGTCGTTGGGAGGTGGGACGCGTTCAGTAAAGTCGCTAGCAAATGTCTTAAAAATGGTTCAAATGGCTCTGAGCACTATGGGACTTAACATCTATGGTCATCAGTCCCCTAGAACTTAGAACGACTTAAACCTAACTAACCTAAGGACATCACACAACACCCAGTCATCACGAGGCAGAGAAAATCCCTGACCCCGCCGGGAATCGAACCCGGGAAGCAAATGTCTTAATTTCTTAAAGAAACATCGTCACTTCAGTAGGCAATTTTCAACCAAAAATGGTTACGAATTGACCAAAAACATTAGTAACATACAAATTGCAGACTGTATGAAACGTGTGCCTCTAGACATAGTGAATCTGTATACGCATTTACCGGCTACCAATATTACTGGAGTTATTAAGGGAAGTTTGTGCGATGAAAGTAGGCTATCGATTGATGAAATTAGTGAATTTATTGATTTGTTGTCGCTAGGTTTGATGTACAATTACTTTAACAGAGAAATGTATGTTGAAAATGGTGGGCACAGCATAGGAACCTCCATATCCGGCTTACTGGGGAACATACTCATCAACCATCCTGAAAATATGTACCAGGTACGTTGCTGACACACAGCTGCTTGTTAATGCCAGTGATGACGTAATTCACCCAACTGTAGACAGGTTCAATGGACTACATTAAAAAAAAAGTTCATCTGCGAAACGGAAACCAATGGTTCCATTAGCTTCCTAGAGTTACACATCAGGAATGATAATAATGAGAAACACAGAAACGGCGTTTTCAGAAAAAACACTTACACTGATATTATTAGTGACTACCATTCAAATTAACAAAATCAACATAAGAATGACTTCTTTTATTTCTACTAACCATCTTCTTAAGCTCCCATTCTCTCCAGCTGAACATGAAAAAGACTGAGACCCTGTTTAATACATTGCCAGGGCATTTTTGTAGTTAAAATTTCCAAAATAATTGTAAAAAATACCAAAATGTAAGAGAAACCGTAGGTAGCAACGAAATGGAAGGTACAGAAACCAGTTCATTTGCTTGCCATACTATGGCATCTTTAGTACAAAAATAGCATCGGCTATGAAAACACAAAACATAACAGCTTCTTTCTCACATACAAAGTACGAATAGCCTGGGCCGTATTTTGGTTAATGGGGTTGATTAAAGAAATATACAACACGAATCAGGTGCGTACAGAATGGAATGTCCAAACTATGACGCCTGTCACGTGGAACAGACAGGTAGAAGCGTTGAGATCAGGTTTGGTGAGCATTTAAACTTTGGAAAGGCGAAATATAGTTGAGAGACCCGTGTTCGTTGCCCACCTGGTTTAGAGTGACACACCGGCCCCTCTCTGAGGTCGGGGGACAAATTGTTGCACAAAGCTGAGAAAGGCAGCTTCATGGACCTCCTGTAGATATACTAAAACATGAAGTCATATGGCGTTCACCTAATAACGAGCAGGTGTTGGTGAAGACAGCCGATTTTGGGAGTTCTTCGAAGGTCTTCCGCTCGGGTTAAGATGCATCACGACACAAGAGGGATTTAATATGGATTTTTTTTTTCCTTTATTGTCATTTCATTCCCTTGCCCCATGGGTGGACTGGCAGCGGCACAATTCGCCACTATTCAGGCAAGGGATTATATAAAATACCACAGGAGAACAGGACATATATAAAATGCAGGGAGAAAAGATAAAATTTACTAATGAGAAGGGGAAACAATTGGAGATAAAATATACAAATAAGGGGTAATTTGAAGAGGCAAGTTTACATAAAATCCACATAGAGTTAAAATGGCACTCGATGAAGACGTAGCACGTAAACACTGGCCGCACGAACAGCACAATTAAAAACGGCGTTCACATTATGGGACGACGACAATGAACGCATACTGCACTTACGTTACAAATGGTTCAAATGGCTCTGAGCACTATGCGACTCAACTGCTGAGGTCATCAGTCGCCTAGAACTTAGAACTAATTAAACCTAACTAACCTAAGGACAGCACACAACACCCAGCCATCACGAGGCAGAGAAAATCCCTGACCCCGCCGGGAATCGAACCCGGAAACCCGGGCGTGGGAAGCGAGAACGCTACTGCACGACCACGAGATGCGGGCACTTACGTTACATACACGGCGAGCACCAAAACTCGAAGAAGTAACTGCATTAAAATGTGAAGGGTGTGCCACGGGAGGGGAGTCAGAGAGGAAAGAGAGGTGTGGGTGGGGGGGGGGGGCGGTGTTCACGGGGGGGGGGGGGAGGGGGGAGGAGGAAGGGTAATATGGAAATTTCGGTCTGCCTTTAAAAAGACAAAATTTTGGCAAAGTAACATGTGAGAACATAATTTATTGTTGTTAGTGGATCGCTTTGTCTTCCATTTTGTTGGTACTATCCAATGCTATATGTGTTTTACCCCCAAACAAGTAAATCAATATTCAATTTTATCCTTCAAGGCTACTTATAATGGCAGCTTGTTTTGTCGTCTTTCTGCAAACGCCGCAAGGCAGTTGGAGCTACACAACACGATTACGTATAAAATGTATGTTTTATTGAGTTTACCTCGTTAAATCAGCCTTGTCTTGTTGATCTTCATTATTTTACTACGATGTTAACAGATCTTCATAAAAATTTTTGATAAGGACTTTTATATTTCTTTTGTACTGAATATTTAGTGGATCACTCACCACTACGATATTACTGACTATGCTATGTTTCAGCATTTGACAAAATTCACTTTGGTATGTAACTGTATTTTCTCAAGATGATCTTAAACAAAATCTTTTTAATTTTTTAATTATTATTCCTAAAGTGATGTAGCAATTTTGTATATAGTAGTTGTACGAACCTGTTAATTATTCCTTTGCATAGGTTTTGATAGGTTGCTCCACCACTACGATATGAACAAGCACGTTACATGTTGACGTTTCTTGAATATTTCGAAGTGGTATGCAAATATGATTGTTGATTTTAGATATTTGAAAAAGGTGTTTTTAAACAACTATATTCAAATGAAACTCTGTTAGTTAATTCGTAACATAGAGGATGTTACTTGCACTACCTAATGTAAACTAAAGCTGTTGTACTTGCTGTAAACAACTGCCTCAGTTTCCTTCTGCCTGTACACCAGTATGATCAAATCGTGACATGTACGGCCGGGAGTTTGTTGGATTGTAACTCAAATGGTGTTTTGACCAGAATGAATAGCTGCTACTGGATAACATTGTGTTTTACTAATTGTTCTATGGAAAGTAAATAAAATCTGATTTTGTACCTTTTACTGTACTTTAGCACTGAAGATGGCTATTTGTAGCAAAAATCTTGATAGGCAAGAGCAATAAAAGCTAATGGGGTTGCAACTGATTGCTGTGTGCCTCTCCTTCCTTATATCTTTATCATGCTCGAGCCTCATCTCATTAGTTCAGTGAGGCTATCTATACGTCTTGATAGAAGAAAGAAAGCAGAATGAACATACATTTTAGAAGCCTTTATATGTATAACGTTGCCGTTATTAGGAAATTTCCTTTATAACTGGAAACAGAAACTGAAAATTTGAGAACAACGTCCACGTATATAATTACTATCCACAAGGAGCTCCAATATTTCGCCGCCTAAGTGACGATCTCTCTAGTCAGATGGAAATTCGATTTATTTATTAAGTTGAGCAAAAATGTTTCAAATGGCTCTGAGCACTATGGGACTTAACATCTCAGGTCATCAGTCCCCTAGAACTTAGAACTACTTAAACCTAACTAACCTAAGGACATCACACACATCCATGCCCGAGGCAAGATCGAATCTGCGACCGTAGCTGTCGCGCGGTTCCAGACTGAAGCGCCTAGAACCGCTCGGCCACCAACGGCCGGCACGTTGAGCAAGTCAAATAAATTATGGTTATGTTAGATGGTCCTTTTTCCCGTTAAAACGCAAAAGCTGTGATTGTAGAAATATAATAAATGTTAGCGTAAATTTCTACGCGTTGCATTCTCATCAAGACTACTTATACAACTGATACACACATTTTTGATTACTTAAATGACCAACTGAGTACCACATGAAACAAGTTACGGATTCTTTCTTTTTCTCCTTCCTTTCTTCCCAGTAGTTCCTCATTCTTTCCCTAAGTAGCTCTCTTCTTTCTTCTGTACGTATTACACCTGCCTTTTTCTTTGTTTTCTATTGAAAGCCCATGAATTTTTTTACTTTTGCTCTGAACGTTTCTCTTTATTCTGCTTCCTCCTTCGTTATTTCCGTTTCCCCCAAGACTGCTTTATCTCTCTTGACCCACGTCATTGAGTTTTTGTGTTTATTCCACAAAAGTTAAAAATTCCTTCTGTTATTCTTTTTTCATCTAGCCTTTTTAAGTGACAGAGAATACAACTCTTCTCTTCCTCGTTGTGTCTAATATTCGTTCTATTTCTTCATGAACTTCTTTATTAGTTCTTAATTTCCATTTCACATTGTCGTATTTTGATCCCAAGATTTCCCTTATTATTTTACTTTCCTGCTTTTTCTATTTCACCAAATTGTCTGGGTATAGCTAACGAAAGGTATTCTGAAGCACAAAGGCGTTCTGGTCTAATGACAATATTGTAGTGCCGGAGTTTTGCATTTATAGATAAAGATTTCTTGTTATTCAGGTTTTTTGTGAATTAAAAAGCTACTTCCATTTTTCTTGCCTTTGATCTTTGTCCAAAGCATTTGGTCGTATTATTTCACACAAATATTTAACTTTTTTTTAGAAAATCTGGAACATGGCTGCGAATCAGCAACTGCGTAAATCTGAAGAGGTTGAAAAAAATCAGCCAACCAGTTGCAAAACAAAGGTTTATTGGTGAGACAGGGCTGCAGCCTATTCCCCATGTAATTCAATCTGTACAGTGAACAAGGTGTGAAGGAATCGAGGAGGAATAATGGAAACAGAACTAAAGTTCACACAGAAGAAATAAAAACTAGGTTTGCCGACGACATTGTAATTCTGTCAGAGACGATAAAGGACTCGGAGGAACAGTTGAATGGAAGGTCTTGCAAAGAGATTATAAAATAAACATTAACAAAATTAAATTAGGCGATGCTGAGAGAATTAGATTAGGAAATAAGACACTTAAAGTAATGGATTAGTTTTTCCGTAAAATAACTGATGGTGGCCGAAATGGAGAGGATATAAAACGCAGACTGGCAATAGCAAGAAAAGTATTTGTGAAAAAAAGGTATTTGTTAACATCGAATATGTTACTGTAAAACTGTAACAAACATTACTTCACGTCCATGATGGAGAGTATTATATCGAATATCAACATAAGTGTCAATAAGTGTTTGCTGAAAGTATTTATCTGGAGTGTAGCCTTGTTCGGAAGTGAAACATGCACGATAAGCAGTTCAGACAAGAAGAGAATAGAAGCTTTTAAAATTATTATTATTCTCGTGTCAGAAACATAAAGGTACATGTACAAACATTTTACACAGTTATGATTAAATTACTTCTGACCAAAACTTGCCCACTTCCAGTGCATTTTCTGCTGCTTGTTGAAGATCGTCTTCTGTACAGGAGACGGGCACAATCGACACCGAAGCATGTGGCGAACTGTCTGTTCTTCTCCACAGTCACACCGAATATCATTTGGATCAGTGTATCCCCAGCTTGCCAAGTTAACTTTTGGTCTTTCAACTCACGATCTCAGTTTATTCAGGGACTTCCAAGTTGTCCAGTCCCCGTCATGGCCTGGAGGCAAAGCTTCAACAACTCTTTTCCAGAATGAGATTTTCACTCTGCAGCGGAGTGTGCGCTGATGTGAAACTTCCTGGCAGATTAAAACTGTGTGCCGAACCGAGGAGGAGACGAGGTACTGGCAGAAGTAAAGCTGCGAGGACGGTGCGTGAGTCGGGCTTGGGTAGCTCAGATGGTAGAGCACTTGCCCGTGAAAGCCAAAGGTCCCAATTCGAGTCTCGGTCCGGCACACAGTTTTAATCTGCCAGGAAGTTTTTCCAACTCTTTTCCAACCATGGGGAAGGTAGGTCGTAGCCCTCCATAATTGAAACCTAGCTTTTTCAGCAGCGGTTCTAAGTTCCTTTGATGTCCTAAGAAAACTCGTCCTTGGCTTCAGTCGTTGCGGATGCGGTTCATGCCCGTACAGAGGATGGGTAATTTCCTGCTCAAAAATGTACCAAAGAGGACGGGCATACTCTGCCGCAAAATAGCACAGTGCCACTGCAGACGTTCGGATTGTTTCAGGTTGACTGCCCCATTGTGATCCGGCCAGTTTCAGTAGGAGATTGTTCCTGGTGGAAAATTTCGACTTGCATTTCATGCAGTGCTTTTTGAAAGTGAGAGATCTGCCAAGTGTCACTCCTAGGTAGTTTGGAGTCTCGTAGTTTTCCAGTTCGACCCCCGACCATACTGCTTTCAACTTGCGAGTGGTTTCCTTGTTTCTCAAATGAAACGCACGCACTTGGATCTTTGAAGGGCATGGTTTAAGCTGCTTTGTGTTGTAGTATCAGGATAGATCTTCAAGGGCATTCGTGAGATTGTTCTAAACTGATTCAAAATCTGTGCTCTGGGTGGCTAGAGCGAGGTCGTCAGCATATAAGAAGCTCCTGGTGTTTGGAGCTATAGGTTGGTCGTTCGTGTATAGATTAAATAGAACTGGAGCCAAAACATTTCATTGCGGGAGGCCAGTCTTATGTAGTCTCCATCGACTACTCTGTCCTTGAAAGTCGACGAAGGACCTGTGAATCTCCAGAAGGGAGGCCATGAGTCTGATTAGACCTAAATCTTTGACCAAACTGTAGACATTGACTAGTAGTAGCTGGTGACTGGCTGTATCATACGCCGCTGATAAGTCGACAAATGCCGCTCCTGTCACCTTCCGAGCTTCAAAGCCATCTTCTATACTCTGTGTGAGATTTAGAAATTGTCCAGCGCAGCTTTTACCTGGACGAAATCCTGATTGCTGAGGTATAAGTGAGGGGTCAATTGCAGGTGATAGGCGATTTAAAATCAATCTTTCCTGCACAACTGGTCTAAAATTTATTGGATCATTTTCTTCTTTGCCAGGTTTCTGCAAAGCAATCACTCGACTCTTCTGCCATGTCTTTGGAATTTGGTTTCTCTTTACACAGTTATCGAAAAGTAGGAGAATCCATTTCTTTGTATTTAAGCCGAAGTGTTTGATTTGCTAGGTTCGTATATCATCCAAGCTAGCTGATTTGCCATTTTTACTTTGTTTACTAGCCTTCTGTAATTATTGCATGCTCAGTGATGATGTAAGGCCATTACTCTCCTCTTGCTCTTCTCTTTTCAATTTCGGTTTTTGTGATTCGTGTGTTGGCTTCCCGTTCATCAGTAACTAATGTGCTATTTGACTGGCAGTGATATTATGATGTATAATGGTCTTAGTCGGGTCATTGTTTAGGCGTCTCAAAGTCTCCAAACTTTATGGCTGTCTCTTTTCAGATCTAAGTTTTCTGTAGTTTTTATCCACATATCCCTTTTGTCTCCCTTACAGCTTTTGAAATGTAGTGCTGTAGAAGAATGCTGAATCGAATTGGTGGAAAAAGAACTTCATTGCACAATACCACTAGAAGAAAGAATCATTTGATTGGACGCATCTTGCTTCATCAAGAAATAGTCAGTTTGGTGCTGGGAGAAAGTGTGTGTCTGTGTGTGTGTGTGTGTGTGGGGGGGGGGGGGGGGGGGGGGTGTTAAAATTGTAGAAGGAGACCAAAAGTTGAGTACAGTAAGAAGTCTGAAATTGATTTAGGTTGCGGCAGTCATGCACAGATGAAGAGGCTTACTTAGGATTGACTAGTATGGAGAGATGCATCAAACTAATCTTCGGACAGAAGACCACAACAACATTACAACTAGCTTCTGAAATTTCTTTCGAGTGTCTTAAATGTCTTTGTTAACATTGCTGCATTAGTAGATAACAAACGTCGCATCACAGTACCCTCAAGGCATGGATTCCTAACGCAGAGGCTTTTATATTGATACAAATAATTATTGTCTTTCCCGCAAAGATTGAGTTCTAAATTACAAATGACAACAACAGTAATAATAATAATAATAATAATAACAGTAAGAAAAATAACAATACATAGGCTTCCCTTTCGTATCCTTCGACTCTTGTAACTGCCGTCTGATTTCTGTACAAGCTGTAATAATGCGAGTGAAACATGCAGTTAGTTCACTTGCTAAAACAACGGACTACATAGCCTTCTTTCGGACTATGCAGCCCTCTCTCACATGAGCATAAGCCTAAGAACTCTTCAGGGATATCATCACATGAATGCCAGGAGTGTTTTGGAAGAAAGTATGGATAATGTCAGTTTGAGAAAGCTCTACAGATATCAAGGCCACAGGGCACGGAGCACCAACTCTGCTGGACGACGTTTGGGGAGAAAACCACGATAGCTCCACCGAAATGAACAATGCCTCTCCAGGTACCAATTCAGTGTATTATCCACGCGGTATGCGCTGCCTCACTCGATGAATATTTGAACCATGGTTTGACTGTTTAGCAGGAATGACCCGGGTGACATTCGAGAGTAATATCGTCTGACGGCATAAATCAACCAGGCTCTCATGATGTAAACTGCTGTATTTCGAAAGTTAATAATGAATACTTCTGACGTAGATATCATAGTGAGTCAGTAAATACAGACGACAATAATTTTCAAGATAGATTCTCTCTATCTTAATAAGCAAACCCCCTGTTTCAGGCATTTAATGCGCCCATCGGTAAGAATGATAATCGATTTATACAAAGGGTGCTTCGCAGTTCGCACGAATTGCAGGAACTTTCAGGAATTTCATGTCGACATTGTAGCCACCACGGAGCACCATGAACAGCCTGGAATGATAAACAGCTGACTGGTTCATGAAGGAAATTATTGGTATCAACTGCATCCACTGGTAAATCTTACATGACAATGTAGATTAAACAGTGATGTTCAGTAACCAAACTGAAATCACATCTCTGTCCATTTGCCACCTCTGAGACTCATAACAATAAGAAGGCAGAAAGGCAACTAGTCTGTACCTGGAGACATGCTAGCAAAACACGGAAATAGCAATGCAAAACTGTTGGTAATAAGAACAGCTGAAGTACTGACACATAATTTCTAATGAAAATGTAACGATAAACGTGAGCGACTTAGAGTGTCTAAGTCTGCAGAAATAAAAATACACTACGAGCCGCACGCAGCAACTGCGCTGATGCTTAACTTGTCTGACGGGATTAGCATGCTAACCCGCCATCTACTTATGTTACCTCGCCGCTTTTATAATATGGTTATTTTGAGAAATGTCAGTTTATCACAAGTCCACGCATATTCAATTAATTTACCCCGTAGTGGTTTTCATATACGTATTTAAGGACAGCTGGCGTCTGGCAATGTATATTGGTACCGAAGAAATCTGTATCCAACAGTCCACGATTGCGCGACGAGAAGTGACGTAAGCACCACGAAAAATGCTGTGCTTGTTTATCCACGAGTGCTTTTCACGCAGATATTTATGAATGTATGAACGAGAAAACACACTAAATCAGCCCCATTACCATCTGAATGAATTACTTATTTTTCCAAAACTAGTTTAGGGCGTAAGCACATCTTCACAAGGCAGAACGCGTGTCCTACGCAGATTTTAAATTTTTCTCTTGATGATATATTGTTCTTTCGCTTTTCTACAACTAATTATCTGTTAACTGGTCGAAAACTACTCTGTCACAAGCTGACTTCCGAATATGTGAGCCGCTTAGCAGGTATGTTTTCTCGTTCCACTAAAGGAGCATTGTAAACTAATCTTTTTTTTGTCAAAATTAAAGTCACCAGCCCTTTAATGCGGAGCGGCATAAGCCAGACAATTGGATATGAGTCACAGCAGTCATGTTACCTAAGTAAAGAAGCTAAAATTTTCTTAATGGAACGAATAGAAAACTGCTGTGGTAAAAAAAGGACTTAATCGCATGTTTGGAACTTTAAGACTTCACGAACTGAAAATGTGAAACGCTTATGAGGCTCTCTTTACTCTAATGAAGTAGCTCACTGCTCCGTGCAATCATTAAGCTTGTGGTGGTGTTGATGAAGATAATGATGGTAGAAAGATGTTGGGACTCGTCGGTAGAAGAGCCAATACCTCTCTAAAGTCACCATGTGAGCCCTCGAGTTTAACGTCCGAATCTGACAGCGGATCACCATCAACAGTTTCCCATGGTCTCACTCCGTGATGAAGTGTAGAAAGGTTTGAAATTAGACCAATAGCACTGGCGTTGAGTCTGCTTAGCAGAAACTTTCCGCCATCGATTCTCCTTACCTTACCAGTCATTTGCACCACCACTATTCAAACCAGCTACCTCAGAATCGAATGTCATAGCAAAAACATGCTTTCTTGGCCTCGGCTAAAGAGGCGTGTAAATGACTCACCGTAAATACACAACTTTAGACCGTGACGTCACTCGACGAGAGCTGCAACTAACGACCAGGAAATGTGGTCTAAGTCTACCCCGCCATTTGGCGGGCTCACGGTGCTAATAAGAATTTAAATGTTTCACCGCGAGTTTCATCCTTTCACGTGTATAGAAGATAAGTTTCTCGAACTTCCCTTTACCAGTCTTGATGACGAAAC